>NW_016158898.1:48014-75489 GCF_001687245.7 Rhagoletis zephyria | reverse complement strand
GGGGTGGTTTCGCAACCAAATACACGTTTATATAGCGAGCCGCTTGCTCCAAGCAGACACCCGCTTGCAGCCGCACCTACTGGTGAACAGACGCTGCAGACTTCAGTGAGCCCTTAAACCGAATAAGTCAGAGTGGCCCCACCGAAGCTCCCTCTCTTTCTGCCGTGACCCAAGGCTCCACTCGGATTGGTTACCGCATCTCGCACATGGGTTGCTCACGTTGCCCAGAGTGCGCGAACGAGGACGCAAGAGTCGGGATTGAGTATAGCCATGCAACTGTAACTGCATACCCAGCGCAATGACTATACCCCATTGCACTCCGATCATGACACTTATTCCCTATAAATACAGTTTCTTTGGTTCTAGCGTTGGATTTGTTTGAAGTATTTTCGGATATTATAAGCAACGCAGTTTTGTGGCACAATCCGTATAGGTGAATGTTTGATGATGATGAAATGCTCAAGTTCTGATGTTTTTTATTCATAAAATAACAGAAAGAGAAATCTTTTGACGGTGACGTAACTTGGAAAAATGTTTGCCGCTTTTAAGGTGGTTTCGAATGCTTGCCTTACCACCATTAGCAAATTTCCACATTTCCTACTATGCGCTTCATGATAATTTTGGCCATTTTGTATATACATAACCAGAGGATAATCTAGGTAGGCTATCTTAACTGAAGTCATTCTAAAATACTTATCCAATAAGGGCTGAAAAAAGTGCTTGCCTGCATGCTTCCTTGAAAGCCCTTCTGTAAGCTCTTCTTTGAGTAGCGAAAGCAAAATCCCTTCCATTTGTGCCACTCCTGACACTGACTTTCAGAAAGGCCTTTTGGAAGAGATTTTAACTCCTGAAATTATCTACTGCGTAGTATGTGTGACCCCTCAGCCGTGTACCTGTTCAGAAACTTGCACTTTTTTTGGCATTTGTCTGAAGATACAAATTAAATTTTAACCAAATAAACTAAACAGAAAGAAGGTAAATTCTCCAGATATTGTTCAACATATTAGAGAAAATGTTTCATTATCGATTTTCGACTACTAGTGGCAGAAAGCTTAACCCTTTTTTTTCAAAGCAAAACCCTGGTAAAACTTAGATAGGTGTCTGCATTGACCTTCATTAAAAACCAATACAATTTAAGTGTGAACCAAGACACTAGGACAATTTGCTTAAATCAAGACAAATCCTGGAAAACCAGGACGTCTGGCAGCCCTACACTAGATATGCACAAAGCGCACTTATTCAAAAAATCTTGCTTAAAGATAACGTTTTCAAGAAGAATCATTTTAAATCCCAATTTTTAACATTAAATAATGAAGGTAATTATTATGAAGAAATTATCCACAATTATTTCGAAGCCTAACGGTAGGTCATGGCTTAATGGCAAGCTCTGCTCTGGGATTGAAAAATCAGCCAAAGCAGGTGCAAGCTTATCGCTGGCAAACACGTCAGACGTCTTGATGTGTCATGGCTAAATTTTAGACCTAGATCCCAACTTTCTTGGTAAAACTGAGGGCCAAGCTAGCTTAACCCAATATACAACAATAGTTATTTGACTTCACCTATCCATAGAGTACGATTAATTTAAATTTCATAATCATTTTGCATTTCTATTACATACAAAAATTAATTTTTAAAGACCAATAGTCTAATCACTGACGCGAATCCAAACATTTAAGTTATTAAAAGCACTGTTCAATAAATAAAATTTTCTACACATACACACAAAGCCTAAAAGAAAATAATTATATAATTTAAAAAAAAAAAACCATAATTTGTTACACCACTCAAAAACATTAATTTTGCATTCGATGCAGCGATGTTAGAAAATTGGAAATTAGTAACAAAGAGTGAATAAGAAACAAATAGCGCTGCATAAATTTTAAGCTGCGTGCGCATGTGAACAAATAATAATAACAATAACAACAAATTTAGGCAAAACACCCACGTAAAGCACTTTGCGATCAGCAATACTTGCACGCCTGCGCAATGCGTGGATTAACCTTCGCTAAATAAATCAATTACGCCACAACTAAACAGATATGGCAAAAAGCTTTGCAAAAATTACGCAAAATAAATATGCAATTAGAAAATCAAATAAAATATGCATATATGTTTTGTGTTCGTCCTAATATTTAACTAGCGATAGCACAATAGTACGAACTCATGTTGCCAAACGAACTGCTGAAGTTAAAGGTGGCGCTGCAGTGGAATTCAGCAACTTTTACATAGTGCGCACTGAAGTGAATGCGCTGCAATTTGAGTAGCAACTACAAATGGCCAAGCCAATACAAGTAACTACGAGTACATTCAGGCTTACAAGTGCTTATTTGAAAACAAAAAACCTAACCTATAGCTTGTTTGTTGAGCTATCTGTAGTTGTTGTTGTTGTTGCTGCCACTTTGCCGCCTTTGTTTGTGTGCACTGCAGTGCAAGTTAATTCAAGTGCATGCGTTTCGGTTCAGTTTGTGCAAACTCGAGCGTCACTACGAACAGTTAAGGTTAATGAAACACATACCACAATGTAAATATGGTTGTGTATGTACATATGTATGTATTTACGTATGCTAACTCAACAACTCACTCAATCAAAGCACTCTGTCTATGCACACTTTTTATAAGGTCAACTGGACTGTGCAACAAGCTGGTTGTTTGGAATGGCATTAGCAATTTTGAAAAAGCATAAAAAAAAACATGAGAAGCGCTTGTACACGAGTCGCGTTTATGACCAAGTGCAAGCAAGCTTCTGAGCCCAAAATGGCCACAAGTAATACATATGCGCCATAGTTGGATGTGGGCTGCAATGTGCCGTTTAGTTCGGCTACTGTTTATACATACATACATAGGTATGTATTTATGGATGTGCATATATACACACATGTATGTATGTATGTGTATGTCAGTACGCAGTTCCCGCGGGTGAATGATTTAATTCAGGCAAATAAGCTTCCATTCCATCAGCGGCAGCTAATGGAATCGCTGCGGTACATTCAAGTGGCTGAATGTTCAAGTGGCTGAATGCTCATCAAGTGCCTCAAGTATGGTATGATTCGCATTATGGTTCTTCAGTTGACCTCTCTAGCAAACGTATGATATACTTTTTAATCGTATTAGCTGGCAGACTTTCAATATATAAGTCTACTTATGGATGTGTATATTAGTTTCGACTTACTTTTTCGACAACTGTCATTTGTCGAAGAAGGTACAATTTTTCGCCGAAGGCACCATTTTTCGTAGGTGTTGCCTTATTTGTAGCCGTTTTTCAGTATTTTTTGACGGTTTCTATTACTTTTTATGCCAAAGTTTATACCCGTAAACCGGTTAGCAGTCCCAGACCATTTTTCGAAAATAACTTTGCGCTACCAAAATGCCAAACGTGCTGCTGTTTTGCCTTAAAGGCTGCTGTTAACGCTGACTTACGGTCGCTGATGATGATCGAAGAATTCGGAGATATTTTCACGTAGTCCAATTCAATGATCTGGTTACATACTACATAAGCATATGATTCTGAGTTGTTTACTGTTGTAGCAGTTAACCAACCAACCAATCAGGGCATTGCATTTGCATTGAGTAATACTTTATTTTGATTTGTTCGCTATAATACCCGGATGGCTAAAAAAAGTAAAAAATTTGGAGTTGCCACCAGTTTGAAAATTTTAGTTTAATTAAATTGATGAGATAAAGTAAATATTGCAATATTAGTTTCAACACAAGAGGTTTGAGAAGGTTTACAACACAAAATATTTGTTACGAGGGTTACCACATGTTTCAAAAATTTAATTCACTTAAATTGATAAGAAAGTCTAAATTTTATATTATGGGGATCAAACCAAAGAGATATATAAAGTCGCTTCGCCAGGCCTTCAAAATAATTTTGTATTGTTACTCCCTCTTACTACATAGTACGTCAATGAAAAATAAATTATGTAAATTTATAGAGCTTTATAAATTGAGATTTTCATACAAATTTTCGATTTTTATGATGGTTGTTAATTAATATTGTTTTAAAGGTATTTAGAAAAACTTGCATTCCTTATACCTACTACACATAAACTATTGAAGACGGAGAGCGTACGCCGTGTATTCGCTAGTAATAAAGTATGGGTATAAACGAGGAATATTTAAGAACTTTATTGTTGAACTATTTTAGATATATCGCGATCATATGTAGCGTAAGTGTATTAAATACACCTCTATTGGGCAGAATTTTACAAAATCCTAGACATTTTTATATTTTTAGCCAACTGAGTAATTATTATTTTCATAGTTGTTCATATGATAATAGTATGTGGTTACAAAAATAAAATGCCTCACTAACACAATTAAAAAAAACATATCTTCCCTTAAAGAATCCCATTTGTTTCGCTTAAATTTTCGTTACGCCGATTTTTATTTGCCGGAGCGTATGATGAACGCGAGAATTAGCAACCTTTGCCTAGAACTATATAAATTAACTATAAACTCTTAAGACCACTCCGGCTCATAAGTACTGACTGCGCCAAACCATACTTTACCGATTATCCATGTCTTAAAGTTAAAAATCTTAATTTGTTTTTAGACACTTGACCTGCTTTTTTAGGTTTCCGACCAAAAAGTTTTAATCGAAATAAATTGCCATTTATAAAAAGAATCAAAATAAAATTAAAACAAGTAAGAGCAGCGCTGTCTTCGGCTATGCCGAAGGCTTCATACCTTTCATGAACATCTGCAAATTTTAGTTTGACAGATTACTGATTTTGAATACATCTGCATACATCGGTAGAGGAGTTACATACTTATATAAAAAATCGCATCTAAAGAATCAGAGGTATGGAGGATATACTTTATATGGCACCAATCTAAGTGATTTTCACTGCTATGTGATCGGTAGGTAAACCGGTAACACAATTTATTGGGTTTAGTTTCCTACATAAAGGAGATATATCGCAAAAACTGGTATCTGAACAATCAGTGCTATAGGAGATAAAGCTTATACAGCATAGATTTTGACGATTTTCTCAGTAGACTTTGTATTATTATTTATAAAATATCTTACCTTAAAATATCTGTTCAAATAAAGGAGTTTTACAGTAAAATCCCATATCTGAACAATCAGATGTATGGAAGATACATGTTGTAGTCACCCGATCCTTGTNCTACCAAATTTGATCCGGATATCTCGAAAACTGAGAGACTAGATTGCATACAAACAGACGGACAGACAGACAGACGGACAGACGGACAGACGGACATGGATAAATCAGCTCGTCGTTCTGATCATATAAGTATACATTTTAATGGGTCTATCTCCTTTTGTTCTGGTACTTACAAACATCGGACCAAAGTTATAATACCATTTCATGCTCATGAAAGGTATAAAAAAATGGATCTTTAAAATAAGTGCTTAGAGAAGGGCAGGTATTTTGAAATAAGAAATATAAGAATGTCTTTTCAGGACATATATTTTGTCTGAAGCTATTTTGAAGATGTCCTCGATTAGGCTTAACAGTAAATTATAATGACCGCTAAAGGAAAGAACTAATTTTCTTACGTGTAATCTTATGGGAAAGCTTAAGGCTCGACGCGCGACCTCTTAGAATTGTCCTAGAGAGGGGAGATTTATGGAGGATCATTACTATAGCCAATGCTAAAATTTGAATCTTATTTCGGTCACATTATAGGCTATTTTTTAAGCGAAACTTCTTAATCGAGCTCGGAGGTGGTTGGAATTCCCTTCGAAAACGCCCTATCTTAGCTGCCGTTTTTGAACCGAGTTCTGAGATAGGGCGTTCTTCAACCAAATTCTGAGGTAGGATGTTTTTCAATAAAATTCTGAGACGTTTTCTGAGATAGGGCGTTCTCGAACTGGCTGCCGAGATAGGTCGCTCTTCCACTCAGCAGTCGATATGTATTTTGTGTATTAGAAAATATGTATATGTGTATGTATATCGCACATTTCTTTCTTTCTGGAATTTCTTCGATTAGGGACTACACGCACTGAGTTATTTTGTTTTTTGACGTGGTCTAATGTACATACATATGTACATGTATAGATTGTATATGCATATAGACAAATCATTCCATCCCCATTAGTGCATTTTTCAACTGTTTATATTATGAAAATCAAATATTTTTGCGCCGTTTAATACATATATGTATGTATGCACTTTCAACAGAAATTCAATGAAACGATATAAACAGGAATGTTGGTGTTGCAATCAATGCCGCATTGCAAAACGTAAGAAATCTATATGTAG
Organism: Rhagoletis zephyria; assembly: GCF_001687245.7. Classification (NCBI taxonomy): domain Eukaryota; kingdom Metazoa; phylum Arthropoda; class Insecta; order Diptera; family Tephritidae; genus Rhagoletis; species Rhagoletis zephyria. The sequence continues at coordinate 69,256 of NW_016158898.1, read as the reverse complement.
ATACGCAGTTAACACATGCAGCTGGAAAAAAAAACTTTATTTGGATAAGCAGCAATTGAATGGTGTTAATTTCTTTTAATTTTTCACACAACGGTTTTTCCAGCTTTTCCCGATAACTGTGTATACACATAACAGCTGTTTTGTCTGGCAGATGCCAATGCATAATACACTCACACACTTGCATATGAACACACTCTGATTTTACATTCACATTGTTTGGAACTATTGAATTTTTATTTTAGTATTTTTTTTCGCTTTTGGATCATTTCATTCATGCGCTAGAGCGAGGGGTGCTAAATATTTATTTGTGCATCGAGAATATTGAAAAGATTTTGGCAGTCCACATGGGGCAAAATCATCATCACGTAAGCATAAATAAAAGGCAGATCCACAGAAACTGCACTAAATACTTTGATTCTAAACATTGAAAAAGCTCTTGAATACAAAGAATATACTTTAAGGGTATTTCTAGATATTCCTGGGCCTTCAATAACATATGTACAGAGGCTATTTAAGAAGTCTCAATTATGTCGGAATTGATGCTGCCATATATATATCACTGGACTCTTGAATTGTAGACAGATAAGGGCGGAATGGAACGAGGCAATCATAACCAGGGAAGCATGCAGGCGGACTCCTCAAGGGGCTTATAAAAATAGAATATATAGAAATTCATTGCTTGCCCTTTCGCAAAATAGAAATAGCAACCCTCGTAACGTTGTAAAATTCAATTATGCCCGTTTGCACTGTTTTCATTGCGTTGCTTTTGTAATCATGCTTAAATGTGTTAAGTATCTGTTGAACGTGCTTTTCCATTTCCTGCTTGCACCACAGTGGACCACATTATTGTGACAAGAAAAGCAAGACGGCGAATTGTTGCTTTGATTGGAATTTGCAATAACATTTCTTTGATATGCAAGATTAAGTGCAAAATAAGAAAAGCAAGAAATGGAAAATAGAATGCAATGAGTTCATTAAAAGGTGACTAATTTGCCAGCGGCAGCGTAAAGAATCTGCAGCAGCTACTACAGTTGAGAGCTTTGAAGTTAATATTTTTTGCTTTAATAAATTGCTTCATCAACTATTTCTTTCTTTTCTTGCGAATAGCTTGATTGGCAACATAGTTTCAAGAAGCTGCATTCACGTAAATGCGAGCAATGCTCTGGCGAACATAAGTACGTAATATTTATAGTTATACATATAACTATTTGTATTTACTTAGGCACCCAAACTTATAAAGGGTGTCGCAAAATTCACGCTATATAATGACATTGGTCAAGCAGATATTATTGCATGACAATCTTACTACTAGATATAAATATGTACGCAGTTATACATAGAGGATACGGCAACTTAAGTGTTACCAAATAATAATGTCATATTTTCTTTATTTATGAATGAAATTTGTTCCAATTGCAATTGACAAATTAATTATCTTCAAAACTGTATCTGCGGTTTTCAGTTTAGCCACACTTAGCCTGAATTATGGCATACAGAGGGCCAATGAAAACATTGCACGGTGTCCGCAAGTGGCTCTGCGATATTTTGGCGCTTGTTTGAGATGCTGGACACACTGGTATTTTTTAACACTTTATTGACTTGTGTTACGGTGCTGAATACTGTTAGAATGTCCAAGCCTTGGTCTGTGACCAAATTTTTTTCCTTCCCCAAAACTTAAGGACTACCTCTTAAGTAATTTCCCGATAAACTTGTGCATTTATTTTAACGCCAAGGTACAAAAATACGTGCGGAGAGTGTAATCAGCCATTATGGTGATCCAAATCATTACTACCGGTGGCGCCTGCCAATTCATTTGTCAACCCTTTTGGTTTAATTCAACTCATTCCATTCATAAATAAAAAATAATTGATAACACTTAAATTGCCTTACCCTGTATGTATGTATGGATGTGTGTGAACACACAAACTTTAAAACTTGGTTACAAAGTAAACACTTATACGTTTGACTTAAAAGCATTTTACAGTTTTTTTTTATGTGCCCTTTACTATGAACACCACCCATGGGCTGAGAATCGTTATTCCAGTAATATGTATGTATGGCTGTGTGTACAATAGGGCGGTTCGGTCACCTTATATAAAAAAAAACTTGTAATCATAAGGAAGCTCAACTGTACAACAACAGTAAAATAAATAATCCTTTTATTTTGCTATAGTGGTCCTGCACTTTTTTTTACCGACTTCAAAAAAAGGGGGAGGTAATCAATTCGTCGGAATATTTTTTTATGTGTTTTACCGCATAATTTGGACCACGTTAACCTAAATTTATAAATATTTTTTTTTTAGAGGAAATGTGGTACCTCCGAGGTGCTCCCATATTAATTTGGTCTGGATCCGATCACTGGATCTGGAGAAATTAACGGTAATTTAAATTTGTATATAAAAATTATTTGTAGTATTCCTAATCCTTATGAAACAAGTAAAATATTTTTTAGCTAACTGATTTTTTTTTTTTTTTTTTAATTTTTGCAGATATGTGTGTATTTTAAATATTATTTTTTTGTTTTATGAATGCATTTGAAATTATAAATGCTTAGGCAAATTTTTTTAATTGACATTCGCAAGAGGGCCAGTTAATTGCCTTTTACTTTAAGCCTTGACGATTCTAAGGTTTATGATCGAGTCAGTTTCTTGCCAGAGGATCTACTAGAATGTTTACTAACTGGTTTACCCTTCCACAACACACATAAGTGTAAAAATTCACCACAATTATGCATTAGGTGCTTAATATTTTGAGAAGACCGCAGATTTTAATTTAATACAACTAAGTAATATGTATGTAGATATGTATATATGTATGTACCTACATATATTTTTCACCCCCGATACGCCATGTTTTATTTCATACGTTTTGGTTATGTGTTTCAAGTTGAAGCAAATAATTTTTATATATATAGAAATTTACCAAATTTAAAAACATATACATATACATATGTATTTTAAATGTTGGTACTTTTTCGGGTGATTTAGTACATTTTTTCGGTCCATTTGGTACAAAATTAAAAAACTCATTTATCAACCCTGCTATCAAATGCTGCTAAATATTTTCTCGGCACGGTGCACAATCCGCAACGTGATCTGTAGCAACGCACCATTGCCTGGAGATGAACGACCGCAAAAGTAAAAAATACATTCAACAGAGTAAATGTAGAAATTTTCATTGATGTCGCGCTTTCAACATACATACTTATGTATGTATGTATATGAGTACAATCAATTGTATGTATGTATGTACATATGACTGTAAATAGAATGATATATTTGTTGTTTGCTCTGGCCGGCACACATTTGCTGCAATTGATGCTAAAGATGCAATTCCAAGTGCTTCTGATCTACGCGATCGCGATGTGACATATAACACCATGCGACAGTAAATTTTACACATAGAAAAAATCATATATTCGCGAAACTATGGGTATATTATAGTAAAACTGCGTACTTAGTTTTGCACTCTGACGTCAGGATTTTTTTAAAGGACTTTGAAATTTTAAAAATATGATTACTTGAAAAATTATTTAAAAATTTCAGTGCAATGGAGGATAACAATATGGGTATCATATAAAAGAAGAATATCTGTACAATAATAACGGAATCAATTTTTTGGCGCATAAGGACGAATTCGTATGGAAAATGTCCTTGACAAATTTTGTCCTTAAATATACTTGCAATATTTTTTTATTGAAAAATTATTGTTGGAGGCCTAATATACGCACGTCCTTATCGTCCTGCAAACTTTATTAACTTGAAAAAATAAAATTTATTAAAAGTGCATTTTGAATGCCGATTCGTCCTTGTAAATCAAGAAACTTTATTGTTTTTAAATTTTGCAGAATTTCTTTCTCTCATTTGGTACCCATATTATTATATTACATTGCACTAATTTTTTTAAATATTTTTTTTTTTAATTAATCATATCTTTAAAATTTTAACGGTCTTTGAAAAAAATGTCTCACGTCAGAAGTGAAAAAGCGAAAACGCCGTTTTACTACATTTGGCCCATAGTTTCGTGAGTATATCGATTCTTTCGTCTGCTTTGAATTTTTTTTTTGTCGCACGGTGTAATGAATGGTTGCATTGCCTCACCATTAATGCTCATTCAAATGTGAGTGTATAAACGAATGCGTATATATGTAAATATATCCATATGTAAGAGCATATAAATGTGTATCTATGTATAGTGAATTATATATGTATTTATACCTATTTAACCATCGCCCTCGCGCCACAATACATATAATCAACAGCTCTTCCACTGTTGCTTCCGCTATAGCACTTAAATGACTTCAATAGCAGCAAGAGATCCTCAAGCGATTGCATTACCCTCTGCGATCTTGTGGTGGTTACTGGTATTGCTTGAGCTTAAGTTTGTATGTATGTGCATGTTGTTGGCTTCATTTCAAGTGACCGACCCAACAATGAATAATGAAGTTTAGTTTCATTGGAAGTGGTGTTGGGCTTTAGTATGGCGTTCATATCGTATATACAAAATTTATATGTATCTACACTCAGGAAAAAGGCATCTAAAAATATTTCTCTCAACACATGATTTGGTAACTATAGCCAAATAATGTAACTATAACCAAATCATGTGTTGAGATAAATATATTTAGCTTTATTTTTTCTGGGTGTACTTGATATGAACCCCATTTAAAATATTTACGGGCCTTTACGCATTTCCCAGACGATGTACCGATGGGCTATTTGAGTTTCTTAACCAGAATATGGGCATACTGCTGTGAATTGAGAAACAATGGCTTTTTTGGTTTGGTCATGCGGCACGAAAATTTTCTCTGCTCCGAAAAGCCCAGATAGAGAAGGACTTGACTTCACTTGGCATTTCCAATGGTCGAAAGTTGGCACAAAGAACAAACGTGGTTTATTACACAAAATTTCAATATATATTTTTTTTCTTTCTTATGACGACCGACCTGCTAGCGTAAGCTTCTATTCGCTCTTCAATTCGAACTATGTATTTCAGTCGAACACTCAATGTTGCTATTCATTGCTCTGCCAACTATTTTTCTTTCCATTTGCGCCCTCCCCGCTAAATTTTTGCAACAACAATCACATCTCACATCGCGCACAAAATCAAATCAATTTTTGTGGGATTTTACGCCCCATCCGGTGCAAAATCATTATTTAGAATGCCACTTAACTGTGTGCATTAGAAGCCAGCAAACCGCTTGGAACAACAACCGCACTTTGCGTTTTTGTATTTTGCATTATTTGCTGCTGCTGTGGCTGCTGCTGCCAATAGGGACACGACATCGAACTAATTTAAAGTATCGCTGTAAAAATATCGATATCAAATTCCAAAAATTAATTCTGAACATTGAACTCGAGTAAAATAGAGCGTTTTTCAAACAAATTCTGAAATAGGGCGTTCTTAAAAAGAAATTAATATAAAAAACAATTATTTTTACTATAAAATTCATGAAACGTCGCAAAGTTGTTGCAAATGTCGCATTTGTTGCAAAATTGGCCACCTTGCGACACAGCTGATTGCTTTTGTATGGAAACTTTCTTGGCGACGAAATTACGGCTTTGCCATATTATTCGAGCTGGCAATCATTGCAAAGTCAAAGTTCAAGAAAAAGTATATAAAATGAAGCTACTTCGAAATAAAATTGAAAAAACTTTTCTTTTTCACTCTCACCCGGCATTTTTATAAAATTTCACATTTACAATCCGAAGTTGCGATAGGTCGTTCATACAACTTTTTCGCAACGTTGCCATTTCGCCAAAAAATTGCGCATCAATATATTATTAATCACATTAACTTTGTAATGTACCTTTGCGATTCGATACGATACAAGGGTTCTGTTACTCGATTCCAAAAAATATGGTTTGAAAACTATCGATTAAAAAGGATCGGTATCGAATGGCAAAAATATCGATATGGTATCGTATCGTATCGAGATTCGTGTCCCTAGCTGCCAATGCTGCTGCTGCATTTGATTGATTTCTGTTTATTACCGTTACAATATAGTACGTACATATCTGAGTGCATGATATTTATTATACATTTGTATGCAAATTTTATACACATACATACATACATATATACTATACATATGTATACGAAAGTATGAAAATTCTTGAATTGCACACTTGCAAATATACGAATCCATTAAATCAAATATTTATCGAATGCATTCCATAATCTGCCAGCATATGTATTTAGATACACATTTACGAAAGCTTCAACACCAGTGTTGCCGTTTCAGTCCTTTGGTGGCTAGATTTAGCTACTGCATACTTTTTTTGGCCATTTAAATTTAAAATTGCTCCTAGCCCTTTTTTAGGCCTTTGGAGAATTTATTCATACTTGGCATGGAAAAGTTATATGTATATGTTTAATTTGATCTCATTTTTTTCTTATTTATGTAATAGATATTTGTATAGTATGCTCCTTAAGTTTTTAAGTGAGTGGTGAAATTAGCTCAATTTTGTAAGTAAAAAGTATTTTGGCGGAAATTTCTTCACTATATGAGTCAAAGCCGTGTTTGTGGAAGATTAAGTTCACGATATTGCAGTTGTGAATTTAAACAAAAAAAAACAATGTTTAACAAAATGGTAGAAAAATTATGAAATTTCGGCTCCAATCATTTCGATCTTTCCTGGACCTCATTCGTAAATAAATAAATATTGTACCAACATGCTGGTATATGCTGGTTATATGCTTCGAGCTTGAGGGAGGGTTGCCAACATTTTCTGGGATATTTATAGTACTTTTTCATAAAAATTAGAAAAAATATAGCACACTTCAAATATATATAGTATTTTATATTTTATAGAAAGTAAACATGAATTTTAAGTGACGGAAAATTTCTCCCTGTGAATGCCGAAGTTGTTGGAATAAAGGGTGCAAATTAAATAATTTTAAGTAAACTTGTTAACTCTTTCTCAGTTATGTTACCTTTTATGATTATAAACTCACAATGACCTTTTATTTTAAAGAATATTTCATCTAAAATTGTCATTTCAGTATAAAAGTCATCCATTTTAATACAAATTTTTTCGTGAAATTACTGACATATATTTATATTTATAATTGAAGAAATATAGTATTTTCGCGTACTATATTTTTTTCCAACAGTATATAGTACGCCGACCGGAAAAATAGTACAATACTGTGTATTATAGTACGGTTGGCAACCCTAGCCTGATAGTACAATCACTTGATGGAGCCAGCAAGCTGGTGTCGTATATTTCCCCTTTTATACGAAACGATTTTTGGTTGGATAAAATATTAGCTTTTTTCTAGAGTTCACTGTTTTTCTATACCAGTCATCGAGCTCACATCCATGAACTCGAAAAAGTTAAAGTTGGGGGCTGAAATAAAGGCCATAGTTAGTTTTGTCCAAGTGTATTTACCATCTGCTCTCGCTGTCAAAAAAAATTTCTAATGTTTACGTGTATACTTACACACGTATATGTTAAGAGCGAAATACACAACACAAGCGGCTTGACAAACCAAGCGAAATTTCCCTTTGCTTCAAGCCATTTGTGCTGTGTATGGGGGTGTTTGAAGGTTTGACAAACCGCCGTCAAACCTTCAAACACCCCCATACACAGCACAAATGGCTTGAAGCAAAGGGAAATTTCGCTTGGTTTGTCAAGCCGCTTGTGTTGTGTATTTCGCTCTTNTTAAAGGCATTTGACTACCACTAAAAATGATTCGCGGCAACACTGTTCAGCACACAACGCATTTTCAGAAATCAAATACTACGCTCACGCTTATTTAGGTTGATTCGTTCTGTGCGCTTGCACTTGGAAACGTTTATAGCTCATTTGGCAATGAAGTGTGGTGAATTATGGAAATTCCTCTGCACATCTGATACTTATTCATGGCTTGCTTTTATCCAAGCGCGTGCGCATATAACTTTGCCGCTTGTCAATTTAAAGACCCATCCACATAGAACTTTGGCGTTGCGTTGGCGTTGTCGTCGCTTCAACAGCTGACTATGAATAAATGCATTCAAATGCAGCCGTCCACATAGCCAAAATTCGGCAACGCTCACGCCAACACAAAGCAAAGTGAGGGTCAACTATCAACTTTTCGCATGCGTCGCTCGGCAGCTGTTGCAAATAAATAAAATTATGTGAAATATTTTTCCTTTTTAATAAAGCGCGGGCAATTATTGATATGAAATATGTATTAATTTATCTGTCGTTAGTATGTAAATTCGCTGTCAAGCGTTCATTGTAGCAAGCATACTTTTAACGTGCGTTCTGTCAAACCAACGCCAAAGCCAACGCGAAAGTTCTATGTGGACCGGCCTTTAGTCTGAAAGCATTGCGTTTTTGTTCTAATACAAGTAGCATTGGTACCCACTTGGGAAAATTCCATGCATTATGAATAAAATTTGATACTCGTATTTGCGTAAGTACATAAACTTCTATAAATAAATTTTTTTTCATACATAAGTTCACATACATATGCACTACGTAATATACATAAACATATGTATGTAAATATGTCTAGCGTGAAGTTTTGCCAATCTGCATACAAAACAAGCAAATCGTAGCATTTGCTCTCTCTCTCTCTCTCTCTGACTCTGATCAAAATATTTTTGTTATCTTACTCTATGGGCCATTTTCCCAAGTAACCTATAACTTAAAAGCTCACTTTATATTTAAAGGTTGTATTATATATAAAGCGAGCTTTAAAGTTAAAGATTACTTCAGAAAACGGTTCTATGTCAATCGTGAGGTTTGGCATTATGGTAGTATCATCAAGCGCGACTTTTTCATAAAAAACACGTTTATAGTACCGTCAAACTAAACTTATCTTGTTGACAGGAAAAACCAAGAGGCCTGAACTCTCATTAGCAAGGCTAGATGTCACTAGCCCGAACATTTCCCCTGAGTTAAAATACTTAAAATAATCGGAAGACTTCGACGGCTCCAATTCCTCGGAAATGCAACACATAAAGAAGATTCGTTACAGCCGCAGCCACAGATTAGGGAAATTGGAATTGTGAAAGTAGGCCGAATAGAAGCGCATAGCGATCTTGAGTAAGCTTAAAAGAGGAAGGCACAATGGTCTCGGCAATCTGGGACTTCCCCTTTAGGATTATGATACCTTTTGTAGCTAGCGAAGAATGGGACAGTGGTCTACTGACAGGAAATCATAGTATTTCACTCTGCACCGATGGCTCAAAGATAAAAAATAAATTTGTGTGGGTCTCTATTGACCCGCAATCATAACGATATCCAGACGACTGCAATGTCTTTACAAAAATGTCAAGCATCCGTAAAAGAACCTATCCCAGGTAGTGAAATCAAGAAACATCAGCGTCACTCGAGACGACTGCGAAGTTTTAAGGTCTTTATGGCCGCAGCTTAACAAGAAACGAACTGAGGACCATCGGGCCTTAAACAAATCTGCAGAAAAGGTAGGGATGAGGAAAAGGTGGAATTGACTCACCATTCCTCATATCAATGCTCAGCTTTGCAGAGAAGGTGACTTAAGCACTTGGGATCACACTTTGGCGTCGCCACGTTGGAGGTAAAGAAAGTGAAAATATCTCAATTCTACAACTATCCCTGTAGGTGGCTTACTAGACACTATAACGGTTAGAAGAATATTCCTCCTCCTGGCACTTATAGAGGGCATTCAAAATGGGCAAACTTACCTTCTAATTAACATAGAAATTTGAATTGAAAATTGGGCATCCGCCGATTTTCGGCATGGTCGTAAATTTATTTAGTTTATATATTTTTTTATTACTTTAATACTACTACCAAGAAATGTGAATTTTGCATTGTGAAATTCAGAGTGCTGTGCAATCGTCGCAGTCTTGAAAATATCTACAGGGGAAACAGAGGAACAGCAATTTTATGGCCTCTGGCAGAAATATAAACACACTTTATAGTTGTATTTATTTTTGAAAAGTTTTTAAATATACGGATAAGCAAAAAGTCAAACATTTCCGCATATTTATACTTTACAAATTTTAAAATAACTGAGAGTTTTATGTTTATAAAAGTAAATTGTTTGTGCTAAAAGAGCAATGTTTAGCTTTCTTACATCTTATTCAAAAAATTTTACCAGATCCCGTTAGTCCATTAGATGTCTAAAAAATGCCAAATTTTAGTATTTTGCCACTTTCAAGACAAAATATCTCAAAAACTGGAGCCAATCTAATATTTCTAATTTCAAACTCTGATTCTACGGAAAAAATCTAATAAGAATCAGAGTTCACTTTCCGTGCCGCAAACGTTTTTTGAAATTTTGTTGGCCTGTGTTTTTGCGATAGATGTATACTTTTATAAACAATTAATAAACATTAAATAAATAAACGCAAATAGTCAAAAATTTTCAAAATTGCCCCGACACTACAACATTTTCTGTTCATAATACATAATAAAAGAAAAAATAAATAAAGACTAGCTTAAACCTGAGATATATCACATTTTCCCCAGATTCTACCATAAAGAAAGTTTGTCTAGTCAATCACTAGCCCAAACGTTAAAATTCACATGCATGGCATTCAAACACTTCCATCTCCACACAACAGTGGGAGGTAATTCAATATTATTGATGCGGTCCTAAGCCCGTTGGTAAAAAGTTGAAATAATTAATCATTATAACCACAAATTTCACTTTTTATTAAGGAAAATGAGTCAGCAATTTCGCATACTTTTTGTATCTACAAACACTCATCCTACAACCTACCAACCTACCGATAGCGCTACTAAAATTAGACGAAATGGCCAAAAAATACCAAAACTACTTATTTCACATTGAATGTAAAATTGTTTGAAAGTGCGCATATTTTTACTTTTAAAAAATACTTAAATTACTAAACGTTTACCTTTATTAATTTAAATATGACGTGCCTCGGCGTTGAAAACTGCAAATAGAAGAGAGGAAAAAGGAAGTTAGCATAAAATGGCACAAGCAAAATATCGTAAATGCATAATCAACGCTAATATACTAGCACACAATCCAGTTTAAAAGTATACATACATATATAATAAGTTACAACACTTGATAATTACAGCAAATTATGGCATTAAATAGGTGAAGGAGCGCCAACAGGAAATCACGAACAACTTTGTAAGCGTGTATACATAAATACATACATACATAATAAAAGAAAAATAATAATTTAAAAAAATTATGCAAAAGTATGGCAGTCGGTGTTTTGAAACTGAGTAGTACTTATATTATAAGCGTTAATTTACAATTAAAATTACAACATATGCTGACAAAAGCTGGCTTATAAATACATACATACGAGTGTTTACCTGCATGCTTACAAGTATTTAGTTATGTATCAGTTCCTTTCGATTTACAACAATTAGCGGCGAATTCTTAAATTACTTTTAAAATATGCAGTCAGTTGCTTATACATACACATATGCACATGTTATATATGTATATTGTACACACATAGTATATATGTATGTACACATATTTAATTGCAATTCGTCGCACTTGCTGTTCGAATAATTCCGATTAAAGCGTTATAACAAGAACTTTATTCAATAATTGCCTACATACATACATACATATCAATGATAATGTCTTTCAAGGCAATCATGTCCAAAAACATGGCAGAGGAGTGGCGGGTATTCCCCCCCTTCATAAAATTTAGTATTTATTTATTGTGTACAGTCACTTTGCCATAAACTCATTAAAACACGGATATTGAAAATTTACTCTCGAAACGCATCATTTACGACGGTGTTTGCAAAAAAAAAAGGTTTGGTTTCTTTCATATCCGCTTTCTTGAGTTGCATTAATATACACACTAGGGCTGTTGCGAATATTATTCCGAAATAAATAAACAAACCGCCTGTCTAAATTAAACAAATTTGGTATTATATGAAAGAGGACTAAAATAGCTTTTAAACAGAAATAGCGAACCACTTCTATTTATATTTTTAACCGATTTCCAAAAAAGGAGGAGGTTATGAGGTCGTCGGAATATTTCTTATATATATAACATAACTTTGGACCATATCAACCGATTTCGATAATTATTTTTGCATCGGAAACGTAGTGTCTCAGAGGTGGTCCCATACTAATCTGGGTTATATCCGATCATTGGATTATGAAATATATATATATATATATTTTTTTTTCTTATACGAGAATTGAATTCGGTTTTGTTTTTTGCCAAAAATTACTTTTTTTTATAGTTTAATGCTAAAGAAATGCATATACCTGCCACAAGGTTTGTTCTTTGGTAATTAATTAACATTTTTTATTGAAATATTTTTCCATACGTGGCTTTCCTCATTCAGACATTTCAGTTTGTAAGCTATTTAAGTCCTCTTTCATCTGATACCAAACTTATTTAATTTGGATAAACGGTTTGTTTATTATCCGGAAAGGACTTTTATAACGGAATAACATTCGCAACAACACTTATGAGTACATAGTATGTACTCATATACATATAACATACTCAAATGTTTTAAACGGGCTTTACGGCAGCTGCCGAGAAAAGTTAATTAAATAATTGCCAGCTATTGTATACAATGTATTAAAGCCAACACCACAGCGACTATCAAATATTTTGCGTTACAACAAAAGCAAATATACATACATATGTATGTATGGCATATAAATTCGCCATAACAATACTGGTAATTACAAATAATTGCGTTAACAGCATCACCGCTCTGTTCGAGTGATAATTGTATTGCATAATAAGTGCTTATATGTAGTGTGCATAGTGCCAAAACGATTATTATTTTTTTTTTAATATAAATATATTTTTCATATTAAAACATTTTCGTTGATGTTTGATAAAAATGTTATCCATGCTATTGCTAAAACGGCTTTAATCGAAGTTTTAAGCAAAAAAAAAAATTAAATTTGAAAATTTCTTCAAATTTTTCAACTTTTTAATATGAAATTGTGAAACACTTCCGGGTATGCAGTTTTATCACCCATGAAATTTTAGTATAATGAGGTGCAAGTTTGAAGACTCCACAAAAGCAAGTTGATTTTTATTTTTCTACATTTATTTTTTACATTCTAGGCGTACTCTGCCAAAACCATAAGAAAGGTGGTCCCACGATCTGTGAAAGGTATAGGCTCATCGTCTAGGACCTAATATATGTGACTTTAGATCTAATAAGTCCACAATCGACCAGATATTCACAATACTTTAAGACCTGGAAGAGAAATATTTGGCATACACTACTTCTTAAGCAACGATAATAACGTTAGTCTTGAAATTTAATAGAGTATCACCCTTGCCAGCAAATGCGTCTTTAAACTGTAGGCAGCTAAAAAGTTCACTCCTCCCTCGACGAGCGAAAAAAAAATCACACTTTATAACTCCCTCGGACGAAACGGCTCGTTGAGTTTTCAAGAAAAAAGTGTTCTGAAGGATATATGGAGTCTAATCCATAGGCGACGACGAATACCTCAGACGATAGAAAGATAAGCTATATCGGTGGCTCCAGGCTACTTCATCTCTATCCTATTTTTAACGCCGTGCGAAAGACTACCTTAACCGGTGAACTATCCTAACTTGTATGTTAAGATATTAAGCACAAAAAATAGTTGCGTCTCAGTTAGGATAGTTTGTCTGACAAAGCTGCGCTAGCAAGTTGGGATAGTTCATCTAGTTAAAACTTACGCACGGCCTTCAAAAATAGGATGGGTTTGGTGATATCGACCAGATGAAACGAAGTAGCCCCGTGGCCATCGGTATTAGTTTTGCGGCGATATTCACATATGTAGTTCAGCGAATTGAGTTATTAGGGGTGCATACTACAACTCGGTGGAATCCAAGTTTGATTCCTGATCAGATCAATATCATAATTTTCTAATGGCGGCTGTTTTTGCTCTTAATGCGAAAAATTTGCAGTTTTAAGGCAGAGTAAAAGTGTGTGGAAAAATGAAGACGCCCATCAGGAGCTGGAGGGGAAGCACGGTCAACCACTTAACAAAACATCATCAATTATGTGTAAAACGTAACGTTTTCATAACTTCTAATAACCGCTTTTATAAACAGTATTTTAGCTTTTCTTCCAACGAAGTAGGGCATATTGCGAAAATACAATTGTTAAGCGGGACGTAGGACAACACGCACAAAATATTGGAGTATGGTACGAGTTTCACAGTTTTATCTTCATTGCAGTGTATAAAGGCAAAGCTAAAATGTTTAAAAACGAATGTTTACCTATAAACAATAAACCCTGCCGGCGGTGTATTCATTCGAGCGGAATTGTTTGAATGGTGTGATACCGAAGATTTTTGCATGCCACATGCCACATGCTGTACGGCCTCGCCAAATAACCATAAAGTAGATTTGTATGCACATTAGGGTAGTCCAAAAAAAAGTATAGTCGGATTTTTAATGCTCTCACGCCCTAGGATTATACTATACCGAAAAAATATACCGTGCCTTTTTTTCTATTTTGAAGCCAAAAAATATTTAGAGGTCGCTCAAAGCGCTTAAAAGTTTCAATGTATAATAAAAGAAAAAACAATTTTCCGTATATGTTAAATGTATGGAATCTTTGAAAATCAATACTTTTCGATCGGAAAACTCAATTTCTCTTCAGGTGGCTTCCACAAATAATACCCAGTTGTTTATTTAACCATTTTTTAATATGAACTATTTTGTCATAGGCCCCCAAAAATGCAATAGGGAATCCATGAAAAGTCTTTTTTGTATTAAAACTGTTCCAATAAACAATTGGGTATTATTATTGGAAGTATGCTGAAGAGAAACAAAGTTTTCCGGATTGATAAATATTGATTTTCAAGGATTTTATACAATTTCTACAGAAAACTGATTTTCCCTACATAAAAAATGGAAAAATTCATGGGCTTTGAGGCAGTTCTAAATATTCCTTTTTGCTACAAAAAATGCGGGTTTTCTTTATTCCATTCTAAAAAATCCACCCTAATGTACATACAAACACCATGCGGCACCACCAAATCGTCGTTTTTGCATAAACGTTTGCACAATACTATTACGTTTTTCCATGGCGGTAGTAGCTACTCCGCTGGCCGAGTCCACATGTCGGCCGGTCTGACGGTCGACCATGTGTTGGAGCTCAGCTCTTTTCAACTGACGACGTGCATTACGTGCATGCATATCCACGTCCACACGCGACACAGGGAACTTTTGCCAGCAGCATGCCACAGATGAACGAACAAGCACCAAAATGTGGCAAGCATTGAGGAGATGGTGTCGTAACCATAGCGATAGTGTTAAACATTGCGCTAAAACTATTTTTTGGTTGGACTACGGAAATGTGCATATGCCAAGAAATCCCTTTTAAAATCCATTGAAAAGTGTTGGCATAAAATGTGGTAAAATTTTCACACTGTTGTTGTTTGTTTTGTTGCTGACGAGTTTTTGGGTAAATGTGCGAATCTGAAAATTGTTTGTACGTTGTTTTCATCGAAAATGGGCTTGTGTAAAGTGATTAGAATGGGAATATTTGGGACTAAAAAAAAACTAGTTTGTAATTGCGTGGAAATTGTTGTTTATTTGTATGTGCATTCATACATAGTCAATAAATTTATTAAAACAAATACATTTAATTAAAACTAAAAAGGATTATCTGCGAAAATATGTGCAGCCACTGGGAATATATGCACGGTAAGGCTAGGAGAGATCAACCCCCACAAGGGTTGTGCAATGAGACGGAATGCAATGGAGTTGTGGGAGGCCGGAAAACCCAAAATCGATTTTTCCAAGCAGTCAGGCCTAGTTGCCCATTATTTGTATGTATTTAGCGGATGAGCGTAGAATCATTGCTACTCGTCAAACTAGCTGGACTCTTTGATAAATATTTGTAGACTATGTATTACGCCTCGTAGCATCGCTGCTTACCAATTCATTAGCCGGTTCGTAACTTGACCCTGGGCACAAGGGGTAACTTTGTTCACATAACAGTTGTTTGTAACAGGCAAAACGAAACGAAATAGATATAGACAAATGTGTATATTTGTTTTTTTTTTTATTTACGTAATTTATTTAGATATCTTTAAATTTTTAGATTTAATTGTTTTAAAAAGAAAAACAAATTTTTTAATTCATTTAATTTGTAGGACCTTATTGTATTTTATTAAGTTTTCTTTTCATTTGCTATTTTCTGCATTTTTGGTTAAATTTATTTCTTTTTCTAATTTAGTTTTTAGATTTTATTATTTTAGAAAGAAGCATTCATATATTTACTTTTTTTCATATTTTTAAATATTTCAGTTTTTTTTTTGTTTTTTCTTTGATTAATTCAACTTTATATCATTTATAACTTTTTATTGTTTTAAATAGTAAAATGTGTATATATGTCTTTTAATTTAATTTAATAAAAATAAACTTATTGCTAAATGTCGAACATTATAACGATAAGACCTATGTAAGTCTTAAAAACTTTTTAAAAAATTCAATGCACCTGGTTTCAGAACAAAAAAGAAAAAATTTAAAGCTTCTATATTTGAAAGTTATTTTTAAGAAGAGGGAATTATTTAATTTTTTTTGCCTGAATTCACCATCTCAAAAGCTTTAGAATGATATTATATTTTTCACTCTCGAGATGTTTGATTTTGTCAAAGTTGCTGAAACAATTATCGCAAATAGGTTGAAATCGTACACCTAGTACTTTGAAAATCCTTCTATCTGAAACTGTCAACATTGCAGCAAAAGCAGGTACATACATATTTATTGCATGAAGACCTCTTCAAGTTGTTAAGTGTACTGTAAATGGTTAGTAGCAATTATCTGGTAATTAAGTGCAACATCTGTAATTAACACGGCGACATGAAAACAACAATGGACGACTGGAGAAATCCTAGAAAACGTGATGTTTCCAAATGGCAGCAAATAAGAATAAAAATTACCATGACTTAAAGTACAAGCATACATGCATACATATGTACATATATGTATGTATATGTATATATAAATATGTGGACAGAATTCATTTCGTATGTACATAAGTATTTATGTACGTGCCAAATAGCGAACACAAGCCATAAACATGCACTTCAACATATGCATATAACCGCATACGTATGTATGTACATTAGGGTGGTCCAAAAATGCATGTGAAATAGTAAGGTTGGAATTTTTATGCTCCCACCCCCTAGGATTGTTCTATACCGAAAAAATACCTCTATTTTTTATTTTGAAATCAAAAAATATTTGGAGGTCGCTCAAAGCGCTCAAAGTTTTCCATGTATTTTATATGAGGAAAAGGTACTTTTCGTGGAAATGCTTTCTAATCGGAAAGCTCTGCTTCTCTTCAGGAGATTGCCAATAAAAATACCCAATTATTTATTTAACCATTTTTTAATAGTAACTATATTTAGTAGGTCCGCTAAAACCCTCCGAAAATTCCAAAAAATGCAATGGGGGATAAAAATCTTTAGTACTAAAAAATTTCGACATAAACTATTGGTTATTATTATTGGAAGTCTCATTTAGAAAACCACAGTTTTCGATCGAAAAATATTGATTTCCAGAATTCTATACCATTTCTACGAAAAGTTGTTTTTCCCCCATATAAAACACAGGGAAAACTTTCCAGCGCTTTGAGCGACCCATAAATATTTTTTACTTCAAAATATAAAATAGGGGTATATTTTTCCCAATATAGAACAATCCTAGGGAATGACAGCAACAAAATTCCGACTTTACTCATTTCGGACCACCCTAATATACATACATTGAAATATACATTTAATACCAGCTAACCAGGTATGATTTATTTTTGTACGAATAGAAACTAAATGTAGCTAACTACCTCTACTTAAATTATATGCAAGTTCTTATGGGTCTGGTACATACATATATACATATGTATATATGTACATACGTACTCGTCACAAGCAACTTTAACCATTTGTCATTGTGAAACAATAGTCATATTTTAAGCAGAATTCCATCACACATGACAAATAAACAGCAAGTAAATCAATGCGGTCGAACAAATTGTGGACTTTCTACACTGGTACATACAAACCTATTTTAGACAAATACATATGTACATACATATATTCCGCGTTTCGACTTTTGTTCTAAGTCTACAGCATTTCTTCTTACTCACCGGTCACAGCCGTTCAACACATGGCGTCATACACTTCTCTTCTGGGCAGACTGGCACCCATTAAGGTAGATTTCCAATTATTTTTGTTTATGGTTTATTTATAACACACTTTTACGATTAGTATGCATTCGCACAAACAAACATACCTACGTACTATTTTACGCGCGGAAATGGTTTCATTAAACTTTTCCGAGTGTCTCGAAAATAGCTGGCCTTTTCCGCTTAATGTGTCAGGGGCTGGAAAACTTGGTGCGATGCGGCGTGCAAAGGTAAATATTTGAGATATTCAGAGTGAATTTTTCTGTTAAAATATTTGCTTTCAATATTGTCATTTCAAATGTGTTAAGCATTTTACGTACAAAGGTGTTGATCGTGAAAGTTTTAAATTTTTATGGGATATTGAGATACGGATTTTATTTATGTATGTACATATGTATATACGAATATATGTATGGTGTTTAGTACATACTTATGTGTACGTATTTCGGCAGCTGCTTTCAAATCAGGATATAAAATTTATGGCATTGACATTACAGGAAACTCGAACTGGTTGAAAATTAAAGGCTTTGTTTTATGACAATTGATACTACAGGCTTCGGCAAAATTAGTCAAAGTGAAAATGGTCGTTCTGCAAAAAGTACCTTTCGCGCATTGCGTGACAATCAGCCCTTTGGTGCACAACTTCTAAGAAAGTCGATCGGTGAAAAACGTGCCAACACCCGTGCGTCTTCGCACAATTCGTTCTGCTAAAAAAATATTGCTGCTGCGGAACAAAGTATGGACCAGGCTGCGAGAACTTCAATTCACCGTCGTGCACAGCAATTGAACCTTGGCTCTGAAATTCGTCTCAGAATGCAGATCAGGGATCATGTTGTCAATCTGTCCTGCATGCAAACTGTCCCAAAGCTTTAAGCCTGGCGGCAGTTTTGAACGTTATACTACATATTATTGGCCGAAAGGTCCCCCGCGAAAGATGCCGCAAAGTATAGCATGCTGCATTGGTTGTGTTCTAAGTACCCCTGTCACGCTAATCATGTATAGCCTATAAACAATCCATATTCTCTTAAGAAATATTTTATTTCCTTTCACTGTTTACCAAACCGTTTCTCCATAGAAACATGAGAAAGAGAAAACGATAAGCACATAACCGTCAGTCTACCTAGCTTAGGCTAAGGCCAATTCCGAATCTTATATTTATTAGTAGAGAGTACTAGATCCATCTTATCTGCGTTGATGGCAAGCCCCGCACACATATTATTTACATTAATAACTTTTTATTTATGCATATTTTATATTTTCTATGCTTACTATTAGTTTTTTTTTATTAAAATAAGAAAATATTTACGAAACATAATTTCTTGAAACTTAACGCCTTAATTTGGTTACATATAATAATAAAAGAGTTATTATTTTCTAGTTATAATTGTTAAGCAATATGGAAAAGGGTGCAATTGCAAAAAAAATCAATTATGAGTTTTTACGCAACGAAAATTTAATTCTCCACAATTTGCACAAAATTTTGTCTTCTTGGTGTTCTTCTAGCAAACGAGTTATATGTTTGTATGTGTGTACTATGTATATAAATACGTACATATAGTTATCAAATTGAAATTAACTCAAACAATTTTCACCACAAATTACTCTAATCATAATTGCAAAAACAAAATTTAAGAAATGGTATATACTTTTGGCTCTTGTAAGTATGTAGCTACTTATATACATACATACATACATTAGACTGTGTCAAATAAAATGGCTATTTTTTGTCGGCCAGAAAGAAAAAATGTTGGTAAAACTACAGCTCTCTTCATACACATATTATTTTTTCAGTTAGCGCTCCTAAAAATATAACAAAAATTATTTCCCCCAACTTTTTTGGTAAAAAAAAATTTCCGTAAATCAATCGTAAGTTCTAGCTGTAACGTTTTTTTTTTTTTTTATTAAGATAGAGAGCTGCAATTTTGCCACAATTTTTTTTCTATTCCGTTAACGAAATTTTCATATGGGATCGAAAAAAATTCTCGTTTATTTGACACAGTCTAATGTACATATATAAAGACGTACGTAGTACATTCATAAGGACGTACGTACATATGTATGTATGCATTCGCTCGTAAAATTTGCGTACAATTTAAAACTCATTTTATTAAGATGGTTATCAAGTGTCATTTATGTCGTTACCATACAGTGGTATACCTACATACAAACATGCATACATATGTGTGAATTTACTTATACGCATAATGCAAGTGAAATATTTACATACAGACTACGTAATTATTTAGGTACATAAGTGCACTAACACAAGTGGGTAACAAAATATATGTATCCACAAACAAAAGTATATAAGGGGGGGAGGGGGATTTTAAAATGTTAGGCCCTCACCTCCTAGGACTTTTATAAATGGAAAAGAAGAGTACTCGTTTTTTTGTTTAAAAAAAAAACTATATTTATATTTTAAATAGGAAACAACCACTTTCGTAGAAATGGTGTAGAACTCTTGAAAATATTTTTTCGATCGGCAAACTCTGCTTCTCTTCAAGATACTTCCAATAAAAATACCCTATTCTCATAGTAGCTATAGCTTTTAAGTAAAACAATAATTTTTATTGTTGTATTTTATTAACAATAAATAAATAAATAAAAAATACCAATTTTTAATATTAACAATTTTGTATAGGTTACCCAAAAAATTTAAAAAATACAATAAAAAATCGTTAGTATTAAAAAAATTTTAAATAAAGAACCGGGTATTGTTGTTCGAAGTTTCCGATCCAAAAATATTGTTTTTCAAGAATTCTATACCATCTCTACGAAATGTGTTTTTCTGCATTTTTAAGCGACAAATTATCGAAAACAATTTTTTTGTTGTAAATACTATGTACAACATCCTACAAAATCACACACTTTGCATATTTACCGTTACGAAAACAAAAAAGGAACAGTCCAGCGCCTTCGTCTTGGCCTGCAGGCTGTATCGGAGATACAGCCGCTAAATTTAAACGTAGAATACGTGGTATGGTTAAGAGCATATCCAAGTAAAAAAACAAAAGCACACACTAAGCAAAAAATATCGATAACAAAAGCGATAATAATATCGGTAGCAAAATCGATAAAAACATCGATAAAGAAATCGATGAAAATATTGATATCAAAATCGAAAAAATATCGAAAGCAAAATCGATA
>NW_016158898.1:45953-46968 GCF_001687245.7 Rhagoletis zephyria | reverse complement strand
GCGAAAAGTAGATGACAACGGTGATAAATTCAATTGGCATGACATTAAATGGTTCAGATTTACCAAGGAATATGGTAACATATATTTTAAAACATCTTTAAGTGAAGAAGATCCTTTCAAATGCATCAATATAACAAAGCGAGGAATCAATTGCGTCAAAATAAAGGATTTAAAAAATTGCTACGTCTCACCAATAAAAATTAACACTAAAAAGAAAAGTGATCTCATAGACATGTTGCCGCTAGTGGATGAAATTTATAGAGACTTCTATATGAATTTAACATCAGAAGATATGTTAGATTGTCATCCAGATTTAACCGAATACGATGAAAATAACGAATAATTATTTATTTGGCAACAAAGTATTCCCAAACTTAATTGAAAAACTTGAATATTATTTGTTTACTTATTAAATACTATGAAATTATTATTATTTTAAATAAAGAAAGAAGAACTGAAAATGTATATTTGTAGTTTACATAGTTTTTGTTAAAGAAATAAATAAAACAAAAATCGTATCTCCATTTACTTACTTGTTTCAATTTTAACAGAAGCTCTTATGTCCACTTATAAATTTTTGAACTCTTGTATCTCGTTCGTAACAAAATCTTAAGTCTAATTAAGGCATCTTTTTTTTTGTAATCTCGTTTTGCAAAACATCTTAAATACAAAACAACGAAAAAAACATACTTCTAAAGGAAATATTTCTCAAAATCAGTCTGCTTTGTCATAAAATATAGCGAAACTACATCTTGGGCTAAAGATATTTTCTAAAACTCCAAAGTAATAGATTTTACACAAAATCGTTAGTATCTCCAAATACGATTTTTAGACTTAAGATGTTATGATAAAACGACACAGATATGTACATGGAAAACTTCATGGCTTTGAGGCAGTTCTAAAAATCTTTTTTTATAAAAAAATGCGGGTATTCTTTCTTTTCATTTAGAAAAGTCCTATTCGAGTGAGAGCTTAATATTTTTAAATTTGTTTTTGGGCCACCCTAATTCGGGAG
>NW_016158898.1:8828-45647 GCF_001687245.7 Rhagoletis zephyria | reverse complement strand
GCTGTCTGTCACACGGTTTGGCGCCTCAACACCTCCACAAAAGACGCTATTAAAAGCGGATATGAATAATCGCACTTAAAGATTAATTTTAAACATGAAAAATTAAAAAAGAAACAATGTCTCTACATAAATGTGTGTTCGGGTGACTACCAATGTTTGCTTTTAGTTAAAATGCCTGCATTACTAGTTGCTAGCTTGAAATTAATTAAATTTTTGTTTTTACTCAAAATGCCAGTTTTTACGATATCAAAAATTTTTATAAAAAATAAAACTTTTATTTGTATTTTTTTTTTGGTTATTTTGTCTTTGTTTTATGCCATGCTTTCGACTAGTTGGCAAGCAACTTTCTCCACGGTGCGTCGATGAACGCATTTAAAATGCCAACAGTAACAACAAGTCTGATGCTCGAAAACATTTGGCGAGAGGCTTTATATTTCTTTGTTTTGGGTTTTATTTCTTTTTCCATTAGTGGCCAACGAATGGCCGGTGTAATGAGTTGCGCATATTCGAGAAGGTATTTTTGTGAAATGTTAATAGTGTATTCACGCATGCGCAGACGTTGTTGTCATCGACATATGAAGGTTTAATTGTACATAGCTTGCAGTGGAATGCACGTAAAATATGAAATCAAAGTATGGAATGAGAGAAGATAAAATAAAGTAAAATAACATTAAATAAAATACAAAGGTATAATAAAAAGAGATGAACAAATAAATAAATTAAAACAAATTTATATAAAACTAAACTAAAAAAAAATAAAAATTAAATTAATTTAAATTAAATTAAATCAAATTAAATGAAATACAAAAGTGTGATCAAATTAAATGAAACAAAGTAAAATTATATTATATTTAATAAAATAAAAAATATGATAAAATAAAATAAAATAAAATAAAATAAAATAAAATAAAATAAAATAAAATAAAATAAAATAAAATAAAATAAAATAAAATAAAATAAAATAAAAAAAAATTAAATTAAAATAAAATAAAATAATATATTATAATATAATATAATATAAAATAAAATAAAGTACCACAAAATAAAATAAATAAAACAAAGTAAAATAGCATACAAATATATGATAAAATTTAATGAATTTAAATATATTAAAATAAAACAAAATGAAATCAAAGAAACTATATAAAACATAGTAAAATTTAAAAAAATAGTATACGTTGAATGAAAAGAAATTAAACAAAAGAAAATAAACTAGAAGAAAATAAACACGTATGTAAATACATATACATATATATGTATGCATGTACTCATTTATGTATGTAAATTGACAAGGTAAACAAATGATTTCCCGACCGATGGCACCAATTTTCAGTGTGCTAATAAGAATGCTAATTCTTCACAGAAGCAGGCTTTCAACATCAAACATTTGCATATAACTATGTATGTATTAAGGTATCCAGTCCCGGACCATTATGTGAATCCCGGGATTTCGGGATCTTTAATTGGTAATCCCTGGATCCAGTGATATTTCGTTATACTATTACCACTAATTAAAATATGCTAACAAACTAGTTTTGTAGTGCGAATACTAGAAATAAAAATAAATTTGTATTTTTAAGCAAAGAAATATAAATTTGTTTATTTTATATCAGTTTAAAAAGCTAATTACAAACTGAATAAACTAAAAATTATGGAATTGAAATTCATTCATATTGAAGTCGCAGTAATTTTTACAAAAAGTAAAAAATAAGAGATCATCTTTACACTTACATATTTATAGTATTTATACATATACACATATGTATGTGTAGTAAGATTACTATGCCACAACATATAAATACTTATGTATATGTACAAGTCGGACGGATTTCGTAAGAAATAATGATGTCTTGTCTCCGATTCGCTTCAAATTTTTTTATGGATTCTATACGAGGATTTTTTTTTCGGAGATATGATCTGTCAAAGTTCGATTTTTTTTCATGATTCTAACCATTAATATACTTCTTCAAATCATTATATCATTACATCGTAGAGACTTCGTCTTAATGCCGTTTTGACCCGTTGCTTTCGTGGTTATGATTGTCCTTAAGTTAACTAGGCACATAACATAACATAACATAGGCAGACTTTTGTATATCATTTCGAAGGATATATGCACCTTGACTTCTTTAGTTTTTATGCGGCTTTTTTTAACCACACGAATAATCTGTTTATTTTTTTCATTCATTTCAATAGTAAAGTTACTGTAACATAATGAAAGAATTAGATTGAACCGACAAAATCATATACATAATTCACTATAGATCAAAAATAAAAATCCTGTCCGGAAGAGGAATATCAAATAATTCTAGGTCCTTTTGTTCCTTGCCACTTTTATCCCCAATTATCAAGTGTTCCATTAAGGTCCGGTAAGTAGAACGACCGCAACGAAATTTTTGGACTGATTCATTATCCTCGCTTCTCCGCTGGAGAAACAGACCGCTTTCTAGTCATCCTTTCAAGACATGTGAGACGTATAAAAATCCGGTCGTGGTTCTTAACGTTGTGTATTTATTGATGCACGTTTTTGAAAATTTTACTTCAACTTTTTTTCAATTTTGGTCCAGTATCGTGACAATGAGGAACTGACCTAACACGGATCTACTTCACTTGCCTCTAGTTTTTGTGTTATGATTCCATTGCATGTTTTCTTTCCATATACATACATATTTATATGCGCGCTATCTTGAGCTGTCAACAATTTTGCAGTTCTTTTGATTTTTGTAGCTAACAGTTCGCCTGTTGAATTGAAAGTGACGCAATTTTTAAAACACCTTTTTTGTATTTTTTTTTTTTTTATAAAAATCGGCATACAAATCCAAGTATCATAGGCAATCTCTTTTCTTTAAACACTTAAAGATGCACATAAGCCCGCTTCTCGAACATAAATAATGTGATTATTCAAGTGAAGCGGAGTGTACATCGTCGAACTTATAGATAGGCTTGCCTAAATGAGTATAGAATTCACTAGAAGATATGAGGTAAAGAGCAAACTGAAAAATCACTGATGCTGCTAGGCCCTAGGGTATGTATGACTCTGTACATTTCTGCGCTGACTGCTTTACTATCGGCCAAAGATTTGGTGCAGATCCGTCATGAAAACGCTATTATGTACATATATATTTAGTACATATGTATGTATATACATTATGGTACCTATAAATTCAAAATAATTGAGTTTACTAAGTAGTTAAAGGGTTTAATTTTAGTGAATATGATCTTGAAAAGACATATTATATGGTATTTAAAAATACCTTTTCAACGATGTATGTATGTATGTACAACACTTACATAAGAAGTTACAAATAAAAAAGTTATGAACCCCACCCGATTTTGTCAATTTTTAGGACGGATCAAGGACGAACACTTTTGAGGGGGAAAATCCTTTCCAAGTGAGATACATGCACGATTATGTCAATACCAGGAAGTACAGACTGTTGAGTACCTCCACCCCCACTCAAAATGAGTAATACATAAATACAAAGTTTTGATATTAACACGACAGGATTGCTAATGCCATAAACTTTTACATATAAAGACGGCTCTCAACTTGAAGGGAGAGTCGGAGGTGAAGACTCCTCTACCGAACTGAGGCTAGAAGAGACGTCTTTCATTGCAGTGCATATAAAGTGGAAGTATTGGCCATCCAGAAAGCAGCAGGCAAAAACCTGGAGAAATTGTACCATGAGCGCCAAATATTTTTTTACTTTATCACAGCGAAAATTTTTGAATACGTTGCACTTTATTAGATACATACATATGCAGGTACTCTTTTTCACGGACAGACCAGTTTCATACACATTTGTTTAATACTTGGCAAACACTGTGGAATTCTTCAGTCAATTTTCGCACTTTGCCTCTGTTAAGAAGCCATTATTATTTTAATTATTTTTTTTTTTCATTGAAACCGTTATGCGGGCAAGATCTACATATGTAAGTATGTGTACAAAAAAAAAATTGTGCATTCACATGTGTTGTTTCACCGCATGGCAGCGGCATGTCGACCACAGAAAGCGCAAAGTGCAAAAGGCGCAGAGTAATAACTTTTGTGCTGAAATTGATTTTCTCAGCTGCCAAGTGAAATCGTGTGGCAGCATTAGAAATACAACGTACTTACGTACTTACACTTACTTGAAGAAATGTATGTATACATACATATATATCTCAATTTCCATTAGAACAGAAAACAACGGTCGCTTTTGTTATTTGCCAGTCCGTGGACGTCAGTGGTGATCGATTGATAGCTGGCTGGCATGCAACAGATCGTATTGTATCGGATCGATTTATTCGTCAAAGCAAGCACAATCGAACTGGCCATCAGCCAGTTACAAATGTCAGACACGGAATAGTAATCTTTGACTCCGTGGTATACTAGGGTGGTCCAAAAAAAGTAAAGTTGAAATTTTAAAGGAGTGAGCCCTTGGATTTTTCTATAACGAAAAGAGTCTTTTTTTTAATCAAAAAATATTTAAAGGTCGCTCAAAGCGCTCCAAAGTTTTTCATGTATTTTATTTAAGAAAAAAAACAAGTTTTCGTAGAAATGGTGTAGAATTCTTGGAAATCAATATTTTTCGATCGAAAAAACTTTGCTTCACTTCCGGAGACTTCCAGTAACAATATCCAATTAAAATTCCAACTTTCCTTTTTCACATGCATTTTGAACCGCCCTAATGTACACAATAAATACATACATATTTACATAGGAAACATTAGCTATATGGTATGCTTGAGGAGATAAAATTAGAATAACTCATATGCGGATATGTAAAATATACCGCTGTTTGAGATATTTTTTTATAACTAAAGAGTCTTAATATTGACATGGATCTTATGAGGTTCGCAACGTATACCGTGTGGTTGAGAGAAATCGGATGCGTAGTTCTAATTTGTCACATGGCATGATATACCCCTTCGGCATGACGACAACCTTCCAGAGAATGAAAGAAACATGCCTTGAAACATGCGTTGTTGAACAATCTATTTATTTGACAATTTAGTCTTTAACATGAGCATTCGATTTACTTAGAGACTTCGACTGCTTATTATGCCCACCTACCACCCCACCTGATAATGACTTCTTCACCTTTAGAATTTAGCATTATTTTTGAAACTCTGAGTTTTCAATTTAAAATTAGCTCAAAGTAATAGATAAACGAGTACCTTTTGGACCTATTTTCACCTTTAAAATAGTGATGGACATATTAACCATTAACCTGGGGCTGATTGAGCTGCATCTGTGGAAAGAACGTTCGTACCGGCATAGACGTATTCTGTGCTCTTTCAAGGATAGAAGTATTTGTATTGTCGGAGATTTTCTCCACTGACTTCCAAATCTAAATGTATTTTCGGCTACCTGATTCGGGCAGTGTCTTTCAAGCGGAAGTCAAAAAGGCGTGTAGAATTATTTTAGTCTTAGAACAAACAGAGACAAAAATTGCTAATTTCTCGGATATCACGGCGACAATGAAGGCACTTGGCTCTGCCCTCTCCCAGCAAATAGTTGAAAACCGCCCTATTTCTGAATTTTGTTCAACCTACCCTACCTCAGCTGCAAAATATGCCTAACCGCAGGTGGAAAGCCACATAATCTTGTAAAGTCTGTAAAAGTATGTGGCCACCTATTTAGAAAAAAAAAATACCATCCTCCGCTACTTTGTTACTGTCTATTTTTATGTCGAATCACGTGTTGTTGCGAGTTATGGTTTTAAAACCTCTCGTTGAGGTGCTAATTAGAGTTGGTACGCTTTCCACTTCAGTCCGCCAACCAGAATTCCCTAGATACTTAACCCTTTCCTTCCCATGATAGCCAATGGCTTAAAACTTTCCACCTTGAAAAATATTTGAGCTCAAACTCAAAATTCCCCAAAAAATTGGACATTTTAATTTGGTTTTTGTTCTCCAGAGGGCACTATCCGATTCGTATGTAGAAGGGCCCGCTAATTCCAAAAATCGAGTTAACTTTTTATACTATGGATACGTTTTCGAGATATTTTCAATTTATCATTACTGAGCTTAAAACAATAAGTGGTTCCACTTAGTCACTAATATCTCATCAACCAATTTAACAAAATGTATTTCATACAAAAAGTCTTTACGCATTTTCATTTGACCACTCATTACTTCCTATTTATCCATCGAATTTCTGCATTACTATCTTAATTTTTTTGTAACAGAACAGGCTTTCAGTTTCTTTTCTATACTTGGAGAAGTATGTAAATAGAAAGTATAAACGGAATATCAAATATGTATGTATGTATGTACATATCGCACACCTAGATCTAAAGTGCGATCAACTCTTAAAAAAAAAATGTTGGGACATTTTTTAGCATAAATCAATTTATAGGACTTACAGCCAATTAATGGAAATATTTATTTTCTTCATGATTATATACATTAACTAAATAACTGCTGTCAAACCTGTTTTTGTATTAAATGCGTTGAATATGTACGACCCACAATTAGTTAAATTTTCTTCTCCGAATTTTGAGTTAGCTCACTTTAGCTCTAGGTGTGCGATATGTACGCTCTTATGTAGTAGTAGTAGCAAGCATACATATACGAAAAAAAACGCACAAACTGACTGTGACATTAGTTGCCTTAACTACCAATTCATGACAATTCAATTCGCTCAGAAGATCTAAATTTCCCTTCGGAAAATTTAATTTTTACGCTCAAAAATACTTTGACGTACATTAATGGTGAGCTTAAATAATACTTATGTAATTGTACGTAACTTCATATATGTATAAGTAAGTAAGTTTAAGTTCATACATGTTTACTTGCGGAGCTAAAAAGACATATCAACTAATAACTAGTAAATAGAAAATAGTAATATTATATCATCGTAAGCCGATTAGCACGCTGAATTACTCTGAGTACTTACATACTTTCGGTTTCGTTTAAATGCCGTTTTTTTTCTATTTTGTTATAATGTTTGTCACTTTTTGGGATTTTTTTTTTATTCTGAGGCTTTATGTAGTTCTTTATTTTGTCAATAGTTTTGCGTATAAAAATATTTTTTTTTTATCTTCATAGAAATTCTTCTTATTTTATAATTGGTTTTTGATTTTTGTTTATTTTACGTTTTCTTATTTTTACATATTTTTTCATTATTAATAAAGTTGTATTTAATTCAATTTAATTTAATTTCAAGCTTATTATGTATGCGTGTTACACATGTGAGCGGCTTATGGCAACAAAATATAGACCTGAAATACTATTTCTTTAATTATTCTTGAGCTCAAGTATTGGCAAGCAGTGATAGCATTCAATCAGATTTTTAGAAATTATTCTTTGGATCACAAATATCCGGCTGGTTTAAGGAAAATATTTTATTACCTCTTATGGTCCTGAGAATAGGATTCCAGGCAACTAACTGGTAAATCGTAAGTTATGTCAATGAAAATCCCCAACTAACTAGTTATGTCAATAAAGTCTCAATCCGCAGACACTTAACATTTTAATCATTGGAAATAATAAGGATAGCAATTTTGTAAACAAAACATTTTCACCACAAGGAACGTTTGATTAGTCCGTCACTCTTAAAATAGACTCATTTTCTTTAATTCAATCAAGCAGTTTTGAATTTTACATACAATTTTACAAAAAACTGCATTTGTTAAATTTTTTTCCTAAAAAGTTTGAATTTTTGCATTCTCGGTGCAAATTAAAGTGAAGATATCTTTGGAAAAGTACCTGATACAGAAAACGGTAAACAGGGTACCTCAAGGATGGTCCCATACTAATTTGGTTTAGCTCCGTTAATTTTTTCTTGAATAAATTAATGTTTAACCAAAATTTTTATATTAAATAGCATAGAAGTCGGTCGAAATTTTGCTTAAAAATTACTTGTTTATTTTTTATTATTAAGTTTCGGATTTTTTTATTCACGATGCAAATTAGAATGAAAATATTCTTGGTTAATGGCCTGATAAAAAAAGACGGTGCGCGGACCCGTAATTTAGAAACCAAAATTAAGTTTTTTTTTTATCATTTTTAGCGCCCCTACTGCGTTATTTATAAATTAGCGTTATTTTGAAATTAGGGAAATTTTTTAAAATGCTGCACTTACTGGGAAAAAAATTAAACAAATCACAGAATTTTCAGCTTAATATTGCATGATGAATTCATTTGCGATGACTATGTGTAAAATGTATAATTTGGTAGCGACCCCTAAAGATTTTATTAAAATTTGAAATTTTCTTGGATGTCGTTTATTTTCTACGTACGTTTAGTTTTTGACATTTTAAGGAGCACGCT
Source organism: Rhagoletis zephyria (assembly GCF_001687245.7). Taxonomy (NCBI): domain Eukaryota; kingdom Metazoa; phylum Arthropoda; class Insecta; order Diptera; family Tephritidae; genus Rhagoletis; species Rhagoletis zephyria. The sequence goes on along the minus strand of NW_016158898.1, from coordinate 37,388 downwards.
AATTTGCAAATACATATGTACATATCTACAAATTTGATCATACATATGAAATCATAACGTATTTATACATACGCACATACGTACAATATATTTAAGAGAACAAGTTTTAATCTTTGCTCTTATTTGGTAATGAGCTTTTGTTGTATCAATTAGATTTTATTAGCATTGAATCATTCATTGGTAGTAGGATTAGTTTCACTTTTTTTTAATTGCAAAAACCAGTTTCTGAATAGCTCATTTCTTTGGTCAATTATTCAGTTATTGAATGGTATTTGTGAACAATAGCTGTACTTGTGAACAAGTTGCTCCATTTCGGGTTAATATTTCCGGTAGTAAAGACAATGACTGTCTCTCTGCCTCTTTACACTTCATGGATATTAAGTAGAGATACCGCAAAGTGTAGAAAAATCTCGAATTGTGACAAAAAAGAAAACATGAGAAATACCGAAAAAATATTCCCGACAAGAAAAACTCGAAGAATCCTGAAAAAACGCCAAGAAACCGGACAAAAAGTTAAAAATAGCAAATCTGGAGAAAAAGTTTCGTTTTCCGAAGAAATTCAAAAACCAAAAAGTCCTAGGGGTAAGGGGCTCACTTAGGCAATTAAAGAGAATTGTCCTTAGTAATAACACATTCTGAACGCCATTCAAAACTTAATCTATCCACCGTTTCGAACCGATTTTCTAATTACGAATTCGGCTCATCTCTTCAAAGTTATTAAGGCTATGCGACCCAAAGTATTTGAACCTTAGTCTCGCGACCGCTGGGAAGTTAAAAAGGCAGAACTGAGGTGATTCTAGCTCGTCCTCTTCTAGGCAACTGGCTGTATAGCTATGGGAAGTGCTCTCGATCGTCTACTATTTACCCTCCGAAAGAACGATCTTGCAATTGCGAATATACGGGTTTCGCCAAGGCTCGCTGAGCTCTTGATGATGCTCATCTGTCCAAGAGCGTACCACAAGCGATCAATGACCCGACTTTTATACGGATATATCATTTTCTAGCCAGTTCGTCAGCCACACAGTTTCCCGTAATGTAGCTTCCACCTGGTACCCAAATGAGCCTAATGCAGAAGTATTCCGAAGTTACTGAAAGACACTTAATGCTCCCTTAAGGAAAAGTGGGCAGAGAAGAAGCTCCAAGGAGCTATTACGCTGGCACAGTAATCCGTGCGATCAGGTATGCAATCGTAGTCCTCCAGAACTCGAGAATAACCTTAATCCGGTTGACCATTCTGTTTCCCTGGTTCTAATAGTTGTTCACGCTGAGGCAGTTTTTCCTGCGATTCGGCAGGCACTATATTCAGCCCTACGTTAAGTGCCAAAATAGTGTCTATAGGGTCCCACTAATGCCAATTAAGGCAACCCATTCTACGCACTCCAACTGCTTAGCTAGCGTAGCCTTCTCAAGTGAGTTCCACCAGACTAGCGCTCCATAAAACATAATAGGCTTAACTACAGTTTCGTAAAGCCCGTAGACAACTTTGAGGGAAAAACCACGTATTTTTCCAATAGCTCCTTTGCCCTAGCCTAAGGCCACTGATGCGTTTCTTGTCCTTGCTCGATGTTCGGTCACCAAGTCAGCTTCCCAAGCCCAGAGGGAAGACCAGCATCGGGGTTTTATACTTTTTAGTGAATAAAACCAGTTCTGTCCTACTGAGATTGATGGTGAGACCACTTCAGGGCGCCCAGTTAATGACCACGTTAAGTTACCATTGAGTCAGTTCATAAAAGGGTACCCAAATATCTACCTTTAACTGTAAGTGCAACAACGTCTTTGTGAGCAATTTCTCCAGCTCCTCCAGTAGATCGCTTACCACCACGAGCCAGAGGCCTGCCCCATACTACCATGACAGTTCTATCACAAAGCATGTTTTGGATAAGCCGAATGAGACCAACTTCGACTGCAAGCTTATAAAACGTCTTAACTATTGCCTCCGGCAGAACATTATAAAATCCCCCTCGATATCGAGTGAAGGCTCCCGTATTCATCTCACAATTGTGTGCAGGGCGGTTTCTATGACCTTCCTTTATACTAGGCGTGTTGAAATAGATTTTGATCACACGTTATATGGAAGAAAATTCAAAACTCCCTCCACAAAAAAAAATCTAAACAATAGTAATTTTTAGCGACTTGAAACTTGCACTTTATTAGATTAAAATTGAATGGGCTACAAAACTGCATAGACGAAAATGTTTAAATATTCTGATAAAAAATTTCGAAGACAGTTTTTTGAAGTTTGATTATTTTTTTGAAATTTGCGCAAACTTTGAAACTTTTATTTACGCGATTTCTGTTATAGATTGAATTATATTTTAAATGAAAGTTATTAAAAATAAATAAATAAACGTACGTTGCAAACAATATCTTTTGAATTTCGTTGCTAATTAGTTGAACGCAAGTGTAAGAAAATATACATATATTTACAAGCTTATGTATGTAATATGTATATACATATATAGGCATAGTTATGTACGTCTATATGTACACTTATTTACATATTTATACATACTTATGAATATATGCTTAGAGGGATACTTTTTTTTTCTCAAACTTATCATTAATCAATAATATTAAATTGCACATCGCGCAACATTTTTGGCAACGCTATGAATTGTTAAATCACTAGCCTCAAGTAGGTTAATCAGAAAGCTAATAAGCAATATTAAAGCTCATTAACAAATTCAGCGAATTTTATATTTACCTTGCATTGCGTGAATATACCAAAACAATACAGACACACAGTCATACAAACATACATACATACATGCATGTGTGGCCTGTTGGGTAGGTATAGTCATTTCACCAAACTTTCCCCCAGACAATGCGAGTGGTAAATATTTAGGTAATATCTCTTAACTTGGCTATTTGCGCATATAAATTGGCATCGAACGTGTCACGAAGTTTCATGCGGCGCTGGCAATAAAATGCATGCATAACTGTATAGCGACGCTGTGAGTTAATCAAGCGAACAACAGGTGCCCACTGCATGCCTCAACCCACTATCTTGTCGCATTAATACAATTCGATACATATTTGTGTTTGTTTATTTGTTTGTATGCGCATATGTACATATGTAGGTAGTGTATGCGTATGCATTATTGTTTTTTTTATTGCATAATTTGTGCGTGATATGCACGTAAAGCTGCTGGAGGCGGGCATAACATAACGATGATATTTTCACAAACATAAACGCAGCGGACAAAAAGTAAATGCAGTTAAGATCATAAAAGCATATCTAGCTGCATATATATGTATGTATGTATGAACGTAGTGCATGGTATACATATGTACATATGTATGTATGCATGAATTGGGATACGAGCATGAAAAGTGCATAATACGCTAACAGGCTGCCGCCGAAAGTGAAAAATTGGGCGCCTAATTGATTGGGAAATAGACGGTTTATTTTTTACTTTAACTTTAAAGGTAAAGCAAATAGATTCGAAAGAGCCTAGGAGCTGGTTTACACACACACATATGTACATACGTAAGTAAATACATATCTATATAATTGATGGGCAAGGTGTCATGTAATGCATAATTATCTAACAATTTATTTCTTAAAATGCGAAAGTGAAAACTACTGTCTTCATACAAGTTTGATAAGTTATTGAATTTTCGAACTGTCCGTTAGTGGTCCGTGGTAGTCAAATTCAACACCATCCCTTAGCAGAAAACTATCACATTTTCACAAGATATGACATTTAAATAGTTTGCGTTTGACAGCCACAGAAATAGACAACCGCGTAATTCTCATTAAACACATTCTGACGACAAATGTCCCACCAGTCACAATGAAATGACCGGGGAACGTCTCGTTACGCTGCAATAGAAAGCTGTACATCGCATGAGAATTGAAGTCGGCTGTGTTTTTTGCTTGAAAATTACTTGTCTTTAACCGACTTCAAACAAAGGAGGAGGTTATCAGTTCGTCGGAATATTTTTTTTTTTTATGTATGTTACCTCATAACTTTGGACCACGTCAACCGATTTCGATAATTTTTGCATCGGAAAGGTAGTGTCTCAGAGGTGGTCCCATACTAATCTGGTTAAGATCCGATCAGTGGATCATGAGATATATATATATATATTTTTATTTACATGAGAGTTGAAGTCGGTTTTTTTTTGCTAAAAATTACTTGTTTAATTAATCTTTTTCAAAATTCTGCTTTTATATTCCACTTTTGTGGTAGCAAAAAATCTGAAAAATTCACCATATTCGTTCCTTGGATTAAACCTACATACATTTAAGAAATGAGCAACCGAAAGAATGTAAGCAACTGAAAAATCCATTATACTTAGCGAAAAGTATACAAATTCTAACGGCGTTAGTTGTACAATAAAAAAATGATCTTTTATTTACTAATTTATAAAATTTTTTGCAATTCACTTAAAGAAATTTACTTTTATTTTCACTATATGCACAGAATATTTTGTTGTGGTAAATTACAATATTTTTTGCAATTCTTGTGACTTAAGTCATTTCTTTCTTATACTTCTTCTAAGCTGTTTATTTTTTTAATTACTTGTTCTTTCTTTCTTAATCTATAAAGTCATTTTCTCTGCTGCAAATTTGGGTTTTCGAAAAATAACTTCTTCCTGAAAATTCAATACAAGATTACAAAACTGGGAATTGCTTCTTCCCACAACTACTGTTAGCCAGCGATGCCACCCTTCGCTACTATTTTGCGTTCTAGGAAAGGTTTCCCATACCGACAACAACTCAGAAGAACATTTCGGGCTATAATTATTTCTAGTAATATAATTTTTTTCTAACCAATTCAAAATACTGAATTACTAGAAAATTCTATATTAACCCTATAACGTAAACCATGTTAAAGAGGACGTGTCATTACTTTGGAAAAAAATTTAAATCTCCGGCTTTGGAAACGATAACAACAAATTTAACAGTAAAAAGTAAATACAAATTAAAAATCGAGATACTCATAATACATAACAAATATTAAATTAAAGTAAACATCACGTAATTTAAATGAAAAAGAAAGAAATCATAAACTAGTTAAAGCAACACAATTAAAGTGTTTTTAGACAAATATGTAAATAAATACATATTTACATACATGACATGCATGTACATATATGGCGCCAAATACAAAGGTATTAAGTGAAATTTCTTTTTAATTTTTCATTTACGAGTATCGCTTTTGTTCTTAACCGCAGCGGTTAAGAGCAGGGCTTCCTATATTTAATTCTCCTTCTATTAAAATTTTCAAACAGTTGTTGTACAAAACTTAATAATATTAAATGCAATTTAAATGATATAGTTTAAAGTCCCAGTTGATATATGTTCAAGTATTTTGTGTTGCATAAAAACCACGAGTAGGAACAACAAAAAATTGTCAAAAAATTTTGCGAATTTTAAGTTACATATGTTACATAGAAACTGCGTTATAAAGTCAACCAACTACATACTAGTAATATGCACGTATAAAAACGTATATGTATACATATTAATACACTTCTCTGCACATAACCAGCAGGCATAACAATTTTACAAACAAAAACAAAAGGAAAACAGCGACCATAAAAATACATACATACATTGTTGTTTGTGAAAGTGTTTTTTTTTGTTTCTTATGTGCTGCAAATACCAACGTCAATGGTAGTCCCCACCCGCCACATCAACAGCTTACCAATAATACAGACACCACAATAAATGCCACACATACATACATACATATGTACATACAGTCACTGCCAGTCAAAATGGCCCTCCGCAAAAAAAATTCAATTTTACCAAAGTCTTTCATGTCAAATAATTTGGGTTATTTTTTTTTTTAATTTGGTTCATACATGTTACAACCAATACCATATAAATTTCGTGAAAATTTCCAACTTTTTAAACAGGCGGTGGGTTACTTTCTTACATACAAAAATAAATTCAATCGCCTATTGTATGGAAGAAAATTCGAAAGACCGTTCCCAAACAAATATCTCAGAAACTAAAAGTAATTGGTCGTCTACAAAATTGCGTACTCGAAATATTTCTAAAAAATCTGATCAAAAAGTTAGAAATTTACATGAAAATTTTATCGAATTTTCCTGGTTTTTGTACAAAGTTTTGAATTTTGGTTGCTATGTTTTTTGTTGTATTATTTGTTGTAAAAAAAAATTATTTAAAATGAGGGACTTTGGAAATATTCATAAAATCATGGGCCATTTAGACTGGCTGTAACTGTATACATATATTTTTTTTAGCTTTGCTATAGTTTTTGTTTCATTGCTGTAAAGTTTTGCTTGCCAACATTGTGCTTACTACGATTTTGTTGCCATCAACACTATCCAAACAACAAGAAAAGCAACTAGTCTCGACAACACTTCAGGGTGGTTCGTATGCAACTTATTTCTTTTTTGCTATTGTTTTCTGTTTTTTTTTGTAGTTTAGTTGTTGTTGATGCCTTGATTTGTTGTTATTTGTAGCTTTCGTTAAGTAAAATGTTTATTGTCGACGCTTTGCATTTATGTGAGTATGTTGAGCTTCGTAACGGTGGTAGGCGGGTATACTTAAAATAAAATTTAAATTGCAGCTTAAGAAATAATGGAGTTGAATTTAACAAAAATAAACATTAACTATTAGATAACTCAGGTACCTACATACATACATATCGTCGTTTAAAGTACAAAACCGCTTATCAACAAAATGCAAAACCGCGTAGCAAGATAAAAAAAAACTTTCCAGTGTTTACTTATTTAATTCACTGAACTAAATGTTTCTTACCGTCTATCTATAAATTATGAGGTTACAACTGTTTGCAATTTCTTAGATGGATATTTCTTAACATTGCTAGCGAAAGTTCTAATGTTGAGTAGTCTAACGCCCAGGTCCTTTGAAAACTGCTTTTTTCGACATTGCCTGGCTTAGCAAATTTTGACGTCGTATCTGTATTGTTACGAATTGTATTAAATGATGGAATGACATTAGCTAACCACCTCATGCGACGATCAAAGCTTGAGCCGCGTGGAGAGCTTTCCTGAAGGAACCTATCTTTTATAACACAAAAAAAATAAAAAATCGGAGATCGAAATTAACAGTTATTTTAGAAATTTCAATTCAAGAAGTCAGACTGCAAGAATATGCTTGTATGATATTTGAATACAGCAGTGTGATACTTGCTAGCCAAGCAATATTAAACTTGGATGATTTTAAATTTTTATTTATTTCTTTTCAAAAAAGGCAACAAGTACTCGTTATTTCTTGACCTGTATATTTTCAATCAAAAATTACAGTTGAATTTAAATTTTTTTTCGGTAAAAAATAAAAATAAAAATTTTACTTTTATCTTTTCAGTCCAAATAAAAGTTAAAATTTGACTTATATTTTTTTTTATTAAAAATAAAAGTTTAAATGTGACCTTTATTTTCACGATCAAAATTAAGAGTTAAAATTTTAGTTGTATTTTTTCGATCAAAAATTTAAGTAAAAATTTAATCGCTATTTTATCTAAGCGTTTAAATTAGCTGTTTGTGGAATGGTAATCAAATAACCGATGCAATTAAACAATATTAAGATCGGTGTAAACAGTTAGTTTTGATAAAAATCATAATTTAACCATTAAAAATCGAGTTCTAATTTTCAGATTAAATTTAATCGTTTTTTAAGCTTCAATTTTGATTTTCTTAATCGTAAAAGATTTATGGCAGTTTATGTAGTTTCCATTAGAACGTTTATAAATTAGCGATGGAAATAATAGACCAATATAACGCTTATATTTGATCGAGAAAAACTTAGTGTTTGATGGTTATTTTCGGTCCGTACTTCTCGGACTAAATGATAGTGATTTCAATTGCAATACCAGACCGCAGTTTTATTATAGAGAGCTTATCTAGCTAATTTTTTAGAACTAGTATATAAAGCTAATTTTCAAAAAGTCAATAACTTTGCGATGTGGACCGTACTTCCATAAACAAAAAAAAATAATGTAAATTTTAAAAATTTGTTATACTATAAACCTGGCAACGCATTCCAATTTAACGCAGTAACTGAGGCTGATATCATAAGAAGTCTGTCCTCTATAAAATCTAATGCTGTTGGAGAGGCGGTATACATAAGTCTTAGGTTTTTGAAAATTATAGTACAAAACATAGCGCCAACGTTGACTTACATTATTAATTTTTCAGTAAAAACTTCAGCTTTCTCTGATGCTTCAAAGGTAGCGAAAATGATTCCAATTTCCAAAAAGCCATCGGCTATTTTGCCAACAGATTTTCGTACAATAAGCGTATGACTAGGCCTTTCTAAAAGCTGAGAAAAGTTAGTCGTTTTTTAAATTACTGAATACATTAATAAAAAGAAGCTACTAACTGAATGTCAGTCTGGTTACAGAGCCTGCCATTATTGTACAACGGCTTTGCTGAAGGTAGTTGAAGACATTTGCCCTGCCTATGACAGAGGTGACTTAACTTTGCCTTAGATTTTTCGAAAGCTTTCTACACAGTACATCATTCCATCCTATTTTGGGAAATTAAAAAATTATTTTGGATTCTCTGCTAGCGCTCTAAGATTGTTTGATAGTTATCTCAGTAATCGTTGGCAGAAAGTAGTTACTAAAAGCAATTGCTCTGAGATGAAGCGCTTTTATTTGCTTTATTTCATTTCTCGAAGAGCAATAGGACCAACTTTTAAACTTAACAATTGAGTAAGAAAGCAAAATAGTGGACATAGGTAGTCACCCAAATACATTTGACAAAAAGTAGTACATGAACAAGTTAAATGGACGGATTTGTAAGTCTACCATACCAAAGTCCAAAGTCATATATTAAAAAGTAATTTTTTAGTAAAAAACAAAACCGACTTTAATTCTCATATAAAAATTTAAGAGTACCGTTAATTTCTTCATGATCCAATGATCGGTACCTCTGAGGTACCACCTTTCCTTTAAAATAATTATGGAAATCGGTTAAAAAAAATATTCCGACGAATTGATAAACTCCTCCTTTTTTTGAAGTCGCTTAAAAATTACGAGATCTTCACCTGACGTCTCCACCTTCTACAGATTCTATTAAAAAAACTGTGGTAAGACAGAAATGTCAGGTGGGGACCGCAAATTTCCACTATAAAACCATAGCTGTCTTGCCGAATTTCTTACCATCGCTGTCTTAGCATCAGCTGTCATTTCATTGTTTGACAACTCAGTTTTCATTTTGCCGCGCCATCTTCATTGGGTACAGATCGATCTGATTGGATTTATGCCATTTTGAAAGTGATATGTCACATGGGAAAACGGGACAAAGTTAAAACAGAAATTTTACAGATGTTAAGACCAGGGACCGTAACGGTTAAGCTTTTTTTCAAAAAAGTAAAAGAAATAATCGTTATTTTTTCTCCGATATGTTTTCAGTCAACAATAAAAGTTACAAATTGACTTTTATTTTTTCGGTCAAAAATAAATGTTAAACTATGACTTAAATTTTTTCGGTAAAAAAATAAAAGTCAAAATTTTACTTTTTTTTCTGTCAAATATAAAAGATTAAACTTGACTTTTACTTTTTCCGAAGATTACATTCGAAAAGCATTTATGGAAATAGGCACCTATAAGGAGAAGCGCATTGATGTTGATATGGACCTTATGGATTAGTGGGAGAGCAAAAAATTTATATATCCTCGACTAAGAGATCTGGCATGTATTATACATACGGTGACCATATTAACCAACGTAAAATAAAGGACATTTTTTTCAAAATGATTTGGAAATACATACATACAACTTGTATGATAAAAGTACCTTGGCCATATCGTAATTTAAGTAAAATATTTACCATTTAATTATATTATTTAATTGTATAAGTTCCCCTGCTGTAGCGAAAAATGAAGCCAAATCCTTTTCAAGGACTTCGCCATCCTTTGCTACAAAAATGCGTTTACCATAATTCATACTGCACGACGAAGCCAGCACACAGTGGTTCAAAATTCGAATTCAATGTTCATAATCCACTGGAGCCTTCATTTTTCCACCAATTTTTACTAAAAACTAAAAAAAAAATATTTATTTTGGTGAAGATTTTTTTATAACATTTCAAAATTTTGTTTGTGTATTTTTTTGTTTTGGGAGAACCATACAATTATTTTCAACTTGCTTTTGCTATGTAACATTTATTAACTGGAACAGAACATTTTCTTCAAAGCTGCTACTTTTTGTGCATTCTGCACTAAAAAATTTAATATCATCAAATTAAAATTCAGAAATCATGCTCAACTGGTCTCTTGCAAATATTGTAAGCTTTCATAAAAAATAACAATTAATCAAATTAAGTGAAAAATGAAGTGAATGAATGCCAGTGTTGAACCACTGTGCAGCAGGGGGTTTATTGTTCTCTTTCAGTGGAACTGGAAACTCAGCGTGCAACACGATCCTGGGCACAACTTTCCCTGTGCTTTATACATTGTACAAAGATTACCGATTAAATAGAAACCCTTAAGTGGGGTGGGAAACAAACTGGCGAAAGTTTTCATTATATTTTATGAGGGACATTTTTATTTTACATATTCTGCGTTTAAAATTTTACCTCTGAAAAATGCAGAGCCGACTTAAAGGACAGTTTAAGAAATAAAGGAAAAAATTATAAAGGACAGGGGGTTAAAATAAAGGACTGTCCTTTAAAATAAAGGACGGATGGTCACCGTAATTATACATCAAGGGCCAGCGACACAAGTCAGTGTAGAACACGCGTTCTCAGCACTAAGCTTATTCTTAGCGATTTGTGATACAATTTGTCGGAGCAGAACTTGGCAGCTATGTATATTAATTGTTAAATTGAATTCCGAATAATTCCTGTAAAAAGGAACTTAACTTAAAGCTTAAATTAAAGAAACTCAATATAATTACAGAAGATAGAAAACTGCAATTGAAAGGATGTGCATTGTTTATTAAAACATATTGTATTGTGAATATGTAAATTGCTGTTTTGGCCTAAACAATAAAAGTCAGATTGAATTTTTATAATTGACCAAAAAAATAAAAGTCAAGTTTTAACATTTATATGTGACCGAAAAACTAAGTCAATTTTTAACTTTTAATTTTTAATCGAAAAAATAAAAGTAAACTTTTGACTGAAAAATAACGTTAACTGCTGACTTTTTTGAAAAAACTAAAACAAAAAAAATAAATCATATAAGATTAACATTCCTCGGCTAACAAGCATCACATTGTATATACGAATGTTAAAAAGACCAATTCTTTCCGACTGACTTTTTTTATTGAAATTTCGAAAAATAACTTATTTTCGGTCCCTGGTTAAGACACATTTAGTAGAAAATGGAGACGTGGGGTTACACCAGTTTGAAAGTACGTAGTGGGAATTTAAAAGTGTTTTTGTTTCTGTAAAATTTCAATGTAGTCAGATAGAAATTTTGCGATTTTCTTGTATTGAGTTAATTCTCACGCTTTAAATTTTGCAACGTCAAGTAATTTGTCAAACATACAAACTAATTTCAGATATCTCACTTTACAAAGCTTATTTGATATACCCAGCACTTACCTTGCGTCTTTGTTGTCGATTTTTAACTTTTTCTTTCCTTTTGATTTTGCTGTCGATAATCACTTTGTAGCAAGAAACGAAACGAAAAAGTCAGCAGAAAAGTAATATTCCCGATATTTTGTAGCTACACGAGCCGGCTGTTATTCTTATTGTTGTTGTTGTTGTTGTTGATGATGGTGATATTCTTTTTGGTAGGTATTGTTGCCATTTGCGTTGATGTTTTTGTTTATTTTGCGGCCATACTTTCAATGGCTTTCAACTTTGTTCAAAGTATACAAAGTATGTACTTTTGTGTGTAATATGAAAGAGGTGCAAAATGTCGAAAAATTTATGCAAATTGAAGCACTCACACACTAAACAAAAACACAAAAAAAAAAAATTTCGAAAAAATGAGAAGAAATGAAATGAAACGAAACGAAGTTAACGTATGTATATAACGGCAAGTATTCTGAGAAACTAAACAAAAAAAAATAAAAAAATGCGCACACCACGGTAAGTACCAAAAAAGGACAAGGAAACGAGCTGCCAATTGGCTGCTATTGTGTCTCCACAGCCAACGTCTTTAAGTTTAACTGTTCGTGTGCCGGCTTTGTTTGTGCCCCTTTTATGCTTTTCAACTTTATCGTTGTTTCAATATTATTGCCTGGAATATTTTTCCGTGCAAAATCTGCGTGTTCGAGGAGTGAAAAAACTCACCCGCACGCACACACTCACTTGCTAACTGGGCTTATTCACAAACTTGTGTGATATATTTAAAAGTGTTTATTTGTAACCGTAACGTATGCCAACTGACCGGTCGACCGACAGACCAATCGACAAACAGTGGCGTGCGATTTCGTTTAAGCTGAGTTCTTACTTACTTATTTTTTGGTGGTGTTGTTGTGCCAAATTTGCACCTTATATTTTAGTTTCTTTTTTCTCTAACTTTATTTGTATGTATTCTTAGTTCTTTTATAAAAGCACACCAGCTGTACGTATGTATATGCACACAATCAGCGCCTTTAAGCCAGTGTCGAGTTAAGTAAGGTGCGCTCGAAAATGGGAGCAGCAGCTTGACTTTAAGCACCAAAACCGAAAATCCAGCAAGTTAAACGAGTAACTAAACTAAATGAACATTGTAAGAGGAAACTTTGTAATGTATACGAGTTATTCTTAATTTGTTTTTGCTCAACTCGTTCTGTTTTTTTTCTTTTTCGCTTTGTTATTCGTTCGCTATTAAATTCTCGCAAAATAAACTTGTGGCTGTGTGCAAAGTAAAGTATCAGTTACAGGTTCATATATATTTTTTTAACTCACGTGAAGCTGTGTTTTCTTTTTGTAACAAGTAAGTAAGTTTATATTTGCAAGTACGTTTATGTAGCTGAAAGCTTTAGTTCGTATTGTAGATTTTTGTGTTCGAAGGAGTATTTAAAGTTAAAATGGCAATTTGCAATCATTCGACGCGGTGACGCTGGCTTTTTTACAGACACTGCACTCTTCTATGATCCACCTACAAAAACAATGCACTTTGTATATGACGTAGGTATGCATGTACATACATACACACATACATTTGTACGCAGGTACTAGTTGTCGTTAGCGCTGATGCTGCTTTTTTATTGCGTTAGTTTGCTGGTGACTTCTTTTAGTTTTTTTTTAATACATTAATTTCACGTTGCTTGCATTTCGTTTATATTTTATACATAGTTTACAGTTTGTATGTTCGTTGTTATTTTTGTTGTATTAATGAGTATTGTTTTTGAGTTCGCTTACGTTACTTAAATTTTAATTCTTCTGCCAACAGAATGTGGGTTAATTTGCCAAAACAAAAAAAAAAAACAAAAAAAATTCAGCAGCCATTCATTACGGCCAAAGTTGTTAGTGTTGAGTGTGCTTTCTCACTTCATTTAGCACTAAAATTATAAGTTATTGCTTCGTTTTCGAATTTCGGGTTATTAGTTGATTTACATACAAAATATACATTAGTTTTTAACACATACAGCCGAACGTTTACCGTTAAGTAGGTCAGACCATTGACTTAATTCAACACTTTTTCTTCCAGCTATCCATTTAACCGCCAATTAATTTCGTATATAAGACACCCTTAATTACTTTGTTACCACTTTGCGGTTCTTAGTTAAAAAATAACTTTTATATGTAACTGGCATGCAGATGAAGGAAATTCGTTTTAGCGATTTAGTGCACTACTATTCGTACACGATCAAAGCTATTTTCCGCTTCTCTTCCGTTATAGACGTTTGAATTGCAGCCCTGCTCGTTCGCGACTGACACGATCATATGCATGGTAAATTCCATATGCGTCAGCATGATTCAATAATACAAGGTTCGATAAACTGACAGTTGTCTCTCTCGCACCGCTCCCTTAGCAGTGGACCCGTGTTGCTTCTTTGCACATTTCCATGGAAACAGTGTAGCTTTGGTGTGAAATAGAAGTATGAGCGTTTGTGCAATATGTTTATTTGTATATGCATATGAAGCATATTTAACTGATGAAAACATAAACTGTTTTTAAATTGGATGTTTACATCAATGTCATAGTAGTCTTATTTTAGTTTCGAGTCATTTTGCAGTTTTTATACAGCTGAATAGCACATAAATTACGTACTTCACATAGATACATCAATATTACGTTCAACATTCCGTTTAAAATGCCAGATTTCCTGCAAATACATTAGAATTTACAAAAGGAATTTCACTACTAATTGCCTACTTTGCGTACTGTTCTACTACCATTTTCGCACCAAGTGATTTCATTCCTCCCCTTTTCTCCGTCCTTCGTAAATGCAACCTTTTGTAAGGGAGTGTCAAACCGCAGCTGTCAATAATTATCTAACCTTGTATTATTGAATCATGATGCGTCAGAAAGTCATCGACGCTAGTTTCACCACACCAAAGTTACGAAGAAAACAAGTTTCTTCTTCGTATTGCCCTGATCGCAGCAGCTTTGTAGTCGGTAAGTGAGTTCAACGAAAATACTAAAGTACAAATGCACAATACATACATACATATCCATACTATATGTAAATATGTATATAAATATGTGCATACGTAGAGAAAACTTTAATTTTACTGCACTTCTATTCAGTGAATAGGAAATTCATCACTTTTGGTTGCAAGTAAAATTTTTTTTTTCGTGACGGGAAAATATGCAGGATTCAGGATTACACTCTAAAACGAAAGATTCATGAACCGAACCTAATTTGATTTTAACGCTATTTTCTAATTGCGTAAAAAGTTGAAAACAAATTCTCGATTTGATTTCAGAATATGTATTAAAATATAATTGTGAAATATTACATATTTAAGTAGGCATTGTGGTCTGAACCGACTAACGGTTGTGATGCTAAGTAACTAACAGGCGGCATACATGGTGCGTCTGTCTCGCGAGTCGGTTTGGATGTACATATTAGTTAAAATAAATATGTGTTACGTTACACCGACTCGCGAGTCAGACGTACCGTCTATGGCGCTTATAAGAAGTCTTTCCGGTGAAGCCTTTAAGTATTTAGTTAAGAAAACATATTGCGAATATTTAAAAAAATCCAACTAACTCACAATACATTATTTAAAGATGTTGCTAAATGAACATCGCACTTATACCTAGAGCTTCGCAGCAATGATGCTAAATGATTTCTTTTCGTTTGACAGCTTTTACCTAACAAACAACGCTTGCACCGCCAACTGAATTTAGCTGCTAGGAATGTAGTAAATGCAGAGACCGTAACCGTTAGGATTTGTATAATAACAAGTAATTTCTAGCAAAAAAAAACGACTTCAACTCCCATATAAACAAGTAATTTTTAGTAAAAAAAAAAACCGACTTCAATTCTCATATATATATATATATATATCTCATGATCCACTGATCGGATCTTAACCGATTATTAGTATGGGACCACCTCTGAGACACTACGTTTCCGATGCAAAAAGAATTATCGAAATCGGTTGACGTGGTCCAAAATTATGCGGTAACATACATAAAATAAATAAAAAATTTTGCCCATCACTGTTATCAATAATGCAATAAATCAAAGAATTTTTGTTTTCATTGTCCTACTGTACTTTTTTTGTGTTTCTTGAGGATATCTTAGGTCTACGTTTGTACAAGTTTTATCGGGTTTCTAAGATCTGACAAGATTAACGCTGAAAATATAATCGAAAAAATAACGTTTAAAAATTATTGAAAAAATGAAAATCAAAGAATAACGATTATTTTCGATCGAAAAAATAAATATCATAAAATAACGTTTAAAAATAATCGTTACTAAATAAATCGAAAAATGACGATTATATAATGATAATGATGAAATAGAGTAGATTTTCCGATTTCAACATGTGTACTATTGAGCAATCTTCGCTATAGCAGGCACCTTACCGTTGGTGCATAGGCTTAGTTGAATCGTAAATCAGACCTTATGAGCGGGAAGTAGTGTAATCGTGCTACTTTTGGACGATTAACAAGTACTACGACCCCCTAATTCAAGGGCGTTAAGCGACGACACCATGCCGATTAGAAGGCCTCACCAGTGTAGAGCCAGGTCGATGGAGGATTCCTCCGATAGGCCTAAACAGCGCACTGTGCTGACCAAAAAAAGCACTTGTTGGCGCGCTATAGCGGAAAGTGTGTAGCGCAGCTATGTGAGCAGCTTGCTCGGATGCTCGAGTGGGCCAGGAGGTGCTAAAAAGTGGCCAGGACGGTGCTTCTGAGGATTCGAGCTCACTGCGTTCCGACCCTACCACACGACAAAGGTCGCAGGAGACGGTAACTCATCTTCCCGAGAAGCGCAGAGCGGGTTTGGCGCCTCAGCCCTTCAGCGATATCGCTAGGCAGGCGGACTAAACTAGAAGGGATCTTCCCTTGCGTCCGCAAGCTTGCGTCTGGCTTCCCTCAGAACGCTCTCGGCCGAGGGAGATCGAAAGGATCGCCGTTCAAGTAGTCCCAAGGTCTTTTGCGGCAAGCGCTGATATTCCTCATTGCAGAGTCTACCGGGCCTGTCGCTGAAAGCCGAGGAGCCATTACCTATGGCTTCATAAAGGTAACCATGAAAGTCTACCAGACCGACTCCAGAGGGGTTGGCACGCCTCTTCCGGTGCTGGGTGATGAAACGCCTGAGGCGGAAGATGCCTGGTACTATGTCCCACATCTCTGGTTGGAGGGTTCTCAGCGAGCACTTCTTTTTTGAGAAGAATCAACTGGGACCTATACTGCGAAAGTCTTCAAGATATTCCTCCGGTTGCACCTGCGAGCGGCGGCATCTTGGCAGAAAGCTCAATCGACGGATCAATTGGTGCGATCACCACTTCATGTAAAAGGGCCATTGAAATCTCTTGTCCTCTTAATCACCACAAAAGAAAGGGCAACCCTAGTCGTGGGCCTAGAGCATATGCCCTTCAGTAAAGCATGGACTTCAGTATACCCCCGTTTCTTTTGAAGCGTTGGAGGGATTGATTAGTCTTCACTTAAGAAATTTGATTCTTAGATAGCGTCTATTCTTGAAGCAGGATTCAGTTGAAGCGGTTCTACACACGGTTGTTGAGAGCATTTAGCAGCCTATTCCGCAGAAATAATTCGCGGTTGGTGCCTGCCTTTACATAAAGGGGGGGTTTAATAACATCTTGCCACTGTGAACTGCCGAAATAAGCTAACGGTTGGAGCCGACTTTGTTCGGTTTATTTACCGCTTGCTTTGCAACAGAACTGTTGGCTAAAGATTACAAAGTAGGCCTTTATCTGCGGGCTGGGTGTGAACCCTAGAAAAACGGAGCCTATTCTTTTTAATGGAAGAGTTCCACCTTCCCGTAATGGGCGGTCTTCCGCTAAGGCTCTCTGACAGGGTGAAGTAATTGGGTTTGATCCTGGACAGCAATCTTTCTTTGCGAAATAACGTTAAGGAAAGAGTCACGGTGACAAGAGTAGCCTAATATTATTGTAGATGGGCCATTGGCAAGCGCTGGAGTCTCTGCCTCAAGGCTTTATGAACCTATAATTAAGCCAGCTTTACTCGTCTGGTGGAACGTGCTAAACAAGGTCTTCATCGTGAAGCAGCTGGAAGGAGCGCAAAGAGCTGGCTTAATTGCGGTAAGTGGGCTATTTTGAACCACTCCTACGCTTAACTATATGCTAAATATTGTTCCTATAGATTGAGTAGGCAAATCTGGTGCTTTGCGCGCGGCAGTAAGTCTTGGTGGGGTGGGCTTTAAATTTCGACTTCAGTATTTTAAAAAGCTGTGAGTTTCTACTGACTCGGAGAGACCACTGTACGCCGGTTATGGGTCTGAATAAACCTCTCACCAACCATATTCTAAGGAGAGAAGATCTTACGAATGGATCGAAGCTAAATTGGACGATTTGTGGAGGTGGAAGTCTTTTCTGCGAACAACTATGCTTCAACCTGAAATTTTTTCGGAAACTAAACAATATTTCGTAATAAGTCCAAATAAGTAATTCGTCCAAGCTAGGTTGGAAATGAAAATGCGTGAAATTGTATCAAAACTGCGCTTGCCTTCCATATAACGGTATTTTTAGAAAAAACGAAAACTACGGTATTTAAGTAACTACTGCAGCCAAATTACTAAAAATTGTTATATAGATTGAGATTTAATATAGTTTTTTTTTTATAATGGCCGTGGTCAAGCCCAATTATCATGAAATATGTGTACCGCCCAATCGATTCCATCCAAACTTAGTACACTCATTATTGTTAGTCCCATTCAAAAATTCTTTGCAACTTTTCGACATCGGACAATAACCACGCTGACCTCCCATGTATTGGTATTTTCTAAAGGTACAAATTCTAAGATATTTTACAATATAATAACGCAAAATTTCTCAGGTTTGTATTTTGAAAATTTACGAGCCGAAGATTTGTTTCTCATAAAATAAATATTTAAATTTTTGTATCAAGGTTGTAGCTATGGTACGGCTACAGTGGAACCCACTTAAGTCCTATCAACCAATCACAAGTTAGACAATGCATATTTTTGAGTATTGACCTTCGGCTGAACCACTGTCCACTGCAGTGTTTGTTCCCTCGAAGTTGACACAGAAGAGGTCTTTATCCGCCTGGTCCTTATCTTACATGTATGTATGTATGTTCAGGGGTACGATTGGTCTGACTCACTTGGTAATTTAGATACTGCGAATGCCTTTGGTCTTTTGAAATCATTAATCTATGAGGTTTGCGTAAATAATATCCCTACTTTTCCAAGAAAAATGTATAAGATACCTTGGTATACTAAGCATCTAAAGCATCTTAAATATCGCAAAAATGAGTACCATCAAAAGTTTAAAGCGACTAAACTACCATTTTATTATGAGTAATACCAATTATACTTAAAGAAATTTAATGAACTCGATAAGTACTCTACGCAAAATACGTTAATCACCAGAAAGCTAATATAAAAAAAACATCCGAAAGCATTCTGGGGTTATATTAAATCCAAAACTTCGAAATCTAGCATTGCTGCGTCTGTTTTTTATAAGGATAAACATGCAAATTGTTCCGAGGAAGCAGCCAATATTTTTCCCGAGATTTTCTCCTCAAATTTTGTGTGTGACTCAGATATTGCCCATGCTAATACTGTCGGAAGTGGACGTTGGTAGTGGTATTGCTTCACTTAAACCTCAAATCTTATGGATCCTGATGGTCTTTCAGCCATACTCTTTAATTTTTGCATGCATTAATTCAACCTTTGACACTGATTTTTAATATGTCTTTAGCATCGGGCAAATTTATTGATGATTGGAAAAAGGCTCATATAACCCCGATTTTTAAAAGCGGCAACAAAAATGATGTATCTAATTATAGACCAACTTCAAAGTTAACCACAGTTGCAAACATTTTCGAATGTGCTGTTAAGGAGAAATCGACATTCTCAGTTAGTAGCTTAACTAGTTCAACATGGTTTTATTAAAGGAAAGTCCCATAGTCTACAATCTCGCAATTTTTACGGAAGATTGTCTGCCTGCTTTTCAAGCAAGCCAGCAGGTCAGCACAATATATACAGATTTTTCAAAGGCATTTGACAGAGTTTCTCACAAGGTCTTAGTGGCTAAATTACTCTCCATGGGTTCCCATTCAAATTTCCTGGAGTGGATTAAATCATATTTGCCTGACAGAATTTGCATGGTTGTGTTCGAGGATGTCTACTCAAAGCCTTTTATCGCGACGTCGGATGTTCCTGGGGATAGTATACTTGGACCGATGTTGTTTATTTTATTTATTATTGGCATAGGGTCCTGCTTCTCGTCATCTAAATATCTATTATATGCGGACGAACTAAAAAATTATTCTGTCATTAAAAGCATACACGATTCCATTGCCCTTCAAGGAGAACTTGTTAAACTACATAATTAGTGCATACGAAACCGTCTTCATCTAAGTATAAATAAGTGCTCACATTATACATATACAAGAAAACTAATTCCGCTCCCCACGCGCTATCATATTTCTGGATCCCCTCTTAATCATGTTAATGAAGTCAAGGATCTAGGTGTCTATTTCGACACGAAACTAAGCTTTTCCACGCATATCGAATATATAGTTGGCAAATCGTACGCGATGCTGGCCTTCGTCCGGCGTAATAGTTCATATTTTTATGATCCATACACTTTGAAGATGCTTTATATTACTCTAGTAAGATACAGGTTGGAGTATGCGTCATTTTTTTTGGAGGCCATAGCGCAATTCTCATATCACGCGATTAGAACGGATACAGAAAAAATTTATAAAATTTGCTTTACGCTCACTGAATTTTAGTGAACCCATTCCCTCATATGAATCACGTTGTGCACTTCTAAATTTACAAACTCTACGTAACAGATCTGCTTATCTTGCTTGCTCATATGTTGCCAACCTCTTGAATGGATCGGTTGATTGCCCTAACCTCTTGGAAAGAATAGCTTTCAATGTTCCTACACGTAATTTACGCAGTGTTTTTTCTTTCTACATCGTATTTTCTAAAACCAACTATGCAATGTATGCTCCCTTGATTAGAACCTTAGTGGAGCAAAACAATATTCCAACTTTTGACCCGTCTCTATCTTGTGGAGCAGTTCGTACTTTATTATACAACTATTTTAACCAGTTCTTCTGAATTATAACTATTTTAGTACTTACAATTGATAATTTGTTCCTCGAAAACTATAATTAATCTTGATATATAAAATAAAAATAATCACGCTCCGAATGAAACTTACCGGCCAATTGCAAACTCAAATGAAAAATCTGTCAAAAGAAGGTCTCTAACAAAAGCTGAATGGTGGACAGCTGACTTCCGGTAGTGCTTTTAGTCCCAAACCCTTTCCGGGTGCTGCATGTTTACGAAGTAGCGAGTGACAAAATGTCAAAACACTTTCCAATTGGAACTATCCCAATAAAAATAAATCAAAAATATTTACAAATATTTTGAAGGGTTTTACAAATGTCCGAAGTGTTTCGCACAGTAACAAGAAAAAAATGGATCGCGCGCAGATCAATGAACCCCAGATTACGAAAACTGTCTGAACGTGCCAATGAAAAGGACGATAAGGAAGTGGACGTGGAGGCCCTTGTAAAGTAAGCAAAGTATCTGAAATCTTGTTAATTATTAAAAAAAAAAAGCTTCCTTTTTCTCCCATCATAGACGCCTAGAACAGTTATGCACACAAATGGTTTGCAGTGATTACTTTATGCAAGCTATGGAAACAGTGGATGACAGTTTAAAAGCGCTGGCGGGTAAAGAGAAATTTTCCCGTATAGTCTGTTTTGGCATTGGCCCCTTTTCACGCAATTTCCAAGCACTACATCAGCTGGCATTCATAATATGCGCACAACGACACTACTGCATCGGGGAGGCTATATACTTCGATCCTGTCTTCCGCGAGTGTGAGAAGCAAATTCTGAAACATCTGAACTGTGCCCTGATGACAGAAAATTGTGAAGCTAAATATGCTGTAGATGAACTCACTCTCTTTTACCTGCCTCACTGTCCAAACTGCTTGACAAACAATTTGCTGTGGAGGAACTGGCGTCCGCGCAATTTAAAACACGTAGTGCTCATAAATAACAGTTTCGAGAGTTTATCACTTAGCAAACCCGAGCGCTTGCTAAGATTAGACTCTGGTTTTATTTTAGAAGTGCTGCCCTACGTAAAAGAATTTCAATTGGAGGATGATTATGAGACACATAATGTTTTTAATGACTTGTCTGTGCATGTATTTCCTGCGAACTCGCTCCCACCGGCTAATGCCGAATTTTGGGCGCAAAAAGATCCACCAACGTATACCGATGTTGAAATGATTTCTGCAGAGGAATTCGGCAAACTAAGTATATCATAGCTAAGTAGAAAACTTAATAATTAGTTCTATACGTTTTTTAAGTGTAAAATCATTTTAGTTTTAATACATGTATTTCAGACAAAAGGTGTTTCATTTGAAAACTAAATGTTATTAACTAAAATTCATTGATGAATTTCTCCAACTCGTTGTCCTTAGCAGCTTCCTGCTTTTCAAGCTTTTTGCGTCGCTTTACTTTTGTTGCTTTAACTAGCCTTCTTTGAGATTTTTTCAATCGAAGGAGATCGTCCTTCTTTTTCTTTTTCACTGCTAATCTTCTTCGAATATATTCTTCATCACTTGTTGGCATTCTAAATGTGTTAGGTTGCCTTCGATAACTATTTTGGTGAGAATATCGCGGTTTGAATGCACATGGCATAATTTTGAAGCGCTCATGCACAACGGTGCATAATGAATCGCTAATAGGCAGATGCCGTACATCCGTCATAAACGCTAAATCGGATGGCTCGACTTTGAGTAGTGTATGCAAGAAAACGGTATTTGGTGTTATTTCTTTCGAAGGTGCCGACAACAGCAGCCTTTCAGGATACTTTGGGTTGTATCGTAAGAAGTATTGGCCTATTGGCATATTCACCAACAACTGTAGGGTGTCTGTTAGCCCTGCAATAAGATGCGGCATTTTTAATTGATACCCCTCGGAAAGTTGCAGTTCAATACTGGCCAGCATTAAACTATGCTCTAACTGCAAGCTTAAGTTCTTCACCGCCACCCGAAAACATAGAGCCCGATCAGTAAATCCACTACACTGGCCCAACAGCTTTATTCGCAGCCATTCTTTAATGAGTTCATATTGTGTCAATTGTTCAGCTCCAAATTGTGGTTTATATTCTAATTTTACTGAATAACTGCTTAGCAATTGTGCACCGGATATATCCATTGCAGGGGCCAATTTTAGACTTGTTAAAAGCTGCAGGTTAATATTGTTCTCGTCCTGATCCTTTCCATTCAGATTCCACTCGACAAGAGCAAAATTATTTTTAGTTCTTTTTTCACGACTTTTACATTTTTTTTCTAAGTATTCACCAAATTCGTAAGCATGAAATTCTCTTTTAGGATCAATCGCCGCTTGAATTTCGGGTGGGTCGACGGCTTTTTTCTGTTGTATAATATCATTGTCTATATACAACCACTGCGATCCTTCACTAGTGCTCACCAAAGCTTCAAAGGCATTTTCCACTATCAATTTATGTGTGTACCAACCGCAGATCCGTGGTGGCAATGGTTCTTTGAACTTAATAATTTTTAAATTGTCAATGCCCTTCTCAATTTGTAAATGAACCTCAGTTGGCAGGTCAGGTGAGTTACCAGCCGTTAACAAAAACACCAGTGACTCTAATGGTATATGAAATTGGTGCGCCAATTGCTGGGATTTGCGATTAGTTTCCCACATCGCATCACTTACTGTGGTAATACTATTTATATAGTAATCCATGCATCTTTCCAACTGTAAATTGAGTCGCTGGAAATCGTTAGCACATTCGTGCTTTACTGGAACCCAACCTTTTCGTCTTAACAATCCTACATTTTCTATTTGCATACTTTTACGTTGACCAGACTTATTGAATCGGGGATGTGGGATACCAGCGTGGGTGTTCAGTGGCAAGTTCTCTGGATATTCTAAAAGTAATTGGTTTAACTTTGCGGCGTAAAAACGTTTGTAAAGTGTAACAAATCGGTCGGTTGGCGCGTAAATCGCTTCTTTTTGCGTACGAGAGTATTCTATCAAAATTTTGTCAAAAGCTTCCTTTTCAGATGCCCTCTCCCGCTCTAGCGACCGCCAACGGAAAACATCTCGGTCATCTACTTCACTGAATTCTTGCCATGCTTTTATAACTCGTAAGCATGCTAGATGATCTAATCTTTTTATAATCGAAGTCTGCAGACTTCGAAAAATTTCTATGCTTTGCCATTCGTCTATCGTGTGATCGTAAAAAATTTGCTTCACCTCAGTCTTAGTTCGGGGATCCAATAACACCCGATAATCGGGGCATTGATTAAGGTGCTCAGACTGCATAAACACCGGATGAACTTCATTTAAATGATGGTACAACGCGTCGCCGGGCTCATCAAATGATTTGTTGAAATGTGTGTATGGTGGCTGATTGTAAAAAAAACTACCACGTGCGAATTTATTCCCATCTTTGTTCATGGATGCAAAGAACACGAGCCAGCCTCTAATTGAAATTTTTAAAACATTAAAACTAATGCTAAACAAATGGAATTTACCATGGGAATTCACTTTCAGCGAAGAGTTTTGTTTACAAATTACAAATGCTAAAATGTCACTTAACAGCTGTTCAAATTGGCAGCAGCCTGCAGTGATGGAAAAGTTGGTAAAAATGTGCCCATACGTAACAAACAATCATGTATTACATTATAGATTCGAAAACTGAAAACTAAAATCACTTGAAAATTTAAATAAGGTTTATTATATGAAATTAACGAATATAAATCAATGTAAAGACGAATAGTCAAAACTGGTCCAAATTTCACACTATTATTATTTTGCACATAGGTATATTGGTACTCATGTCCGAATAGCTATTTTTAAACATTTTCACTTTTTTTCAGGGGAACTGATGAAGCTAGGCTTTTCTGAAAGTGTGGATTGTATACAAAAAATTAATGATTAAAATGCTTTTTGCGGACGTGGTGTCCGAAGAATCTGAGTTTGCAATATATTTTAAGCAAAAACGGTCGTTAGGATGCGCTATAAAAACACCAAAGCACGCCCAGAACCAAAGTACACCCAGAACCAAAGTACACCAAGCAACCGCGGTGTTTTTGGTTAAATAAACGTTTTTGGTAAAAAATAATCTGAAAGGTCTTTCGATGGTATAAATATTTGCTTTTTAATCACTTTTATATATATGTCAAATGCTGCTTGGCGACTATCAACTGAGAAACCTGGCAATTACTTTACTATATTCAAGTAAGACTTTCAGTAAAACTTGGTTTCATCAATTACTCAGCCTATTTGCCAACAGTGTAATTCAATGAATTAATAATTACTATATATTTTCAGTGTACTGTAAAAATCCTACTGTTTTTTAAATATTGCTTTTAAAATTACTTAAAAGAAAGCAATTTTAATTTTGTGGTTTTTTGGTACTATATTTGCAGTCGATTAGGCACATATTGAAATTATGAATTCCATCTCTGGCTGCATGTAGCAAAACGGACGTAGCAAAAGAAGTGGAAAAACTTGATAAATGTCAATTAAGAAAACTGATGAAAATTGTGTTTACTTTGAGCCCAGGCGCTTGATAATTTGTGTGCAGTCTTTCTGCAAAAAAGTTTAATTTATTATGTCTGACGGTATGTATTCATTAAAGTACAATTATTGGTATAAAATCTGAAGTATTAAAATATTTGCAGAGGATATAATTAAACGCCGCTTATTGATTGATGGAGATGGCACTGGTGATGATCGCCGGCTTAACATGCTTCTTAAACAATTCTTGAAGTGGACTTTCTCCAAAAATGATTCACCGGAAAACAAGTACGTATTACAAGCTGGGATCCAAATACCAGTTAATTAAATTCATAAACTTTTGTTCACTTTAACAGTCAAATAATCTATGATCGCCTGCTGGCACAAATGGCACAATGTGAGTTCGCTGCTGCGAAAACCGACTACACTTCTAAGATGATACAAGAAGAGTTAAAAAACTATGCAAAGTTATCCGACTCCATTGAAAAAAGTATTGAATTAGCTAAAAACGAAATAGAAGAAAGTAAACTTGAACTCGTATTAGCAAAGCAGATACGCAAAAATAAAATGGAGTACGATATGTTGGCAAAGGTGATTAAGGAACAACCTGACCGTAAAGATACCACGAAACAGATAGATGCACTTAAAAAAGATCTTGCTGAGTTGATGGAAAAGAAAATTNATAATTAGATGTCATTGAATTTTACGGTATTGCTGATAGCGAATTTGCGAGTTGCCGTCAGCGAGTACCATCTGTCATAATCAGCTGTTAACCGGATTGTTTTGTAATTTTTTGCCGTTTTGTAATTCCAGGTGAGTAAAAATCTAATTTAAATCCTAGATATATTTGAAATTTCTTAATCCAGCCTTCTAAATTTCTTCCAGAATGGCTGCTACGAAAACATTGCGTTCATTACTGCAAGAATTGCGTTATGCTTCACCGAACGGCTGCATTAAAAATTCACTGGCCGCTCGTTATGTACTAGCGCAGTACAAGAAATATTCGACCACGGATCAGCAGTTGTGTAAAGCACGGGATGAGGCGCTATTCCTTGGACAAACTTATCTCACGTATTTGTCCAGTTTGCGAAAATTCAATGAGCTCTATAAAGAATATCATGGTCGAGGTGAACGTAGTGTCAAAGAGACTGCAGATTTGGTCGGCTTCAAACTACCATCTGATCCTAAGTAAACGAACAGAAATTCCAACATACATACATACAACGGTTAAAAGAAAATTAAAATTGATGGCTTAAAGAAGTCTAGTTTAGCTACATATGTATATAATTAATGCCAAAAGTTGCTGTAAATTTAAATGAACTCAAGAACAACAACTGATTGGTACAACCAGTACAACTTACCACATATAATACGGCTTATTTTCTCAAGAGAAATGTACCATATAAACATATCGTCGTTTAAAGTACAAAACCGTCCTTCTGCAAAACCGCGTAACTGACATTGGCTGCCAAAAATTGGATTTGCTCACACCAGCTCTTGGCTCAATCTTTATTCATTCGTTCTGAAATATACTAGCCAGAAATGCGATTGCTTTATAAAAAAGAGAAGCATTTTGAAATATGAGTGTTTTTACCCTTTAGAAAATAATTTCTACAACTTCACATACGCGGTTTTGCATTTTGCTGATCCGCGGCTTTGCATTCTGTTGATACGCGGTTTTGCTCTTTAAACGACGATATGTGTTTGATAAATGTATGCACATATTTATTTATTTGTTACAGTCCTGCGACTTAAAATTGCAGAAAAATAGTGTCAGTTCGTAAACGCAGCCCGCAGTATCACTTCAAGAACTACACTCGTTTTTGCAACTTACTTCCACTCCAGCATTTAGCCATATTTACGCATACTGGACGTATCCATCAATTATAATTTGGGAAAGTATTTTGCAGTAAAGCCGCAAAAATTCATTTAAGGAACTGACCCATATATACAATTCATAATTCAATTCAAATTACGTGGAAGACTAGCACGTTTCACTATTCACGTCGAAAAGTGCACATTTCAGAGTTTTGCGTGGAAAAGTAGCAAATTTAATTATTTGCGTGGGAGAGTAACACATTTCAGATTGTTGCGTGGAAGACACAACTTACATGTAAGTGGGTTGCGTGGTTTTGATTAGTCAAATCACAAATCGCTAAATCAAATTTATTTCTGAATTGAAAGTTACATCAAATCCCAAATAAATTTTATTTGTGATTTGTTTCGTCGATCAAATAAAGAATAAAACTTATTTATTTGTCTTGATTCGTGATTTATCAAATAAATAATACTTTTTTATCATATACGATTTTCAACTATTTTCCCACTTTGAGTTCTACGAAAAATGGTGCTTACCAAGCTTATTACTAATTACATATTAGCCGTCATCGATTCGCCAACAGTTAAGGACTGGCGAAACGAACGAACTCAATGAGGTACAACCAAACTCGCTATCGTCTATCCGTGCTAGCTAACTTTGTTGTTGCTTTCACATGCAAAATTTTTCGTTAAGCGACCGGAACTCAAACATAGCAAGCAGCGAAGTGGCGAATCGATGACGGCTATTATATTTTGAGATTTTCAGGACTACTTAGCAATTTTAGGGAACATTTCGGGGATTTTGACACTACTTGGGGATTTTTGGGATTTACCTCGCGATTTTTGGGACTATTTCGATTTTTTCGAGCCTAATTCAAGATTCTCGGGATTTTCTCATGTTGTTGTTGTTGTTGTAGCGGCTACAACAACCCCGCCCAGATCGGTTGGTATCTCAGTCGTTGTCGTCAAGTTCCACTAACGGCAACCCTAGGAAGCGTGCAGCTTCTGTGGGATCTGTCCACAGGGACAGGGCCGTTAGGGTTGTCGGGTTTTCCGGGCATGCGAAGAGATGGTTCGAGTCATGTGGGGTCTCTCCGCATGCCGGACATTCGTTCGGCACATCCTCATTCAGCCTACTCAAGTAGGAGTTTAACCTGCTGCAGTAGCCGGAGCGAAGTTGAGCAAGTGTAGTGCGTGTCTCCCGAGGCAGATGAAGCTCTGTCTCGTCAATGTCCGGGGGTGTTATGCCTAGAACGGCATTCACAGGTCTAGAGTCTACAAAACTCGAGACTGCGTCCCTGTGAATGCCGTTCAGGGCCTGTCTGTACGCTGTCGGGTCCAGAGGTTGCTTAATGAACCTCTGGACTTCGTCCGTCAGTTCATCTAGATGCCTCCTGACGTGCCTAGGCGAGGGCTCCTCTGCAAGCAGCTGTCTGTTTGGGTGGCCACTTCTGTGGCTCCCGATCAGGAACTGCTTGCAGAGCATTATGTTGTGCTCCTTAACTGGGAGCATTTGCGCCCAGGCGACATCAGGAGGCATCCCGTCGCTGTCCTAAGTGCCGTATTTTGTCCAGTCTGTAGCTTCGTCCACTGCGTCCTACTAGTCCCTGGCGACCACACTGGCGCTGCGTAGTTCAAAACCGGCCGGCCTATTGCCTTGTATGTTGCCAGCAACGTTTCTTTGTCTTTGCCCC
>NW_016158898.1:0-7875 GCF_001687245.7 Rhagoletis zephyria | reverse complement strand
TTTTGATTTTTATTTAAATAATCTGCAAATAACAGTTATTTTTGATTTTTAAATTATATGTCTTAAATAACAGTTATCGAAGACTTTTATTTAT
The DNA here is from genome assembly GCF_001687245.7 of Rhagoletis zephyria. Classification (NCBI taxonomy): domain Eukaryota; kingdom Metazoa; phylum Arthropoda; class Insecta; order Diptera; family Tephritidae; genus Rhagoletis; species Rhagoletis zephyria. Next base: position 7,781 of record NW_016158898.1, on the reverse strand, counting down.
AAAAGTCATAAATAAAAATCAGTCACTGATCTTTATTTTTTCAATCATACTTATAAAAGTCATTTGAATAAGTCGTAGTAAACTTTTGTTTTCCAACACCTTCTTAACTGCGAAAAATGTTAATGACTTTTATACGATTGATTTAAAAAATAAAAGTCGGTCACTGATTTATATTAATGACTTTTAAAAGTAAAAGTCACTGACTGATTTTTATTGATGACTTTTATAAATAAAACTCTTCAATAACTGTTATCTAAGCCATATAATATAAAAATCAAAAATAATTGTTATTTTGGATTTCTAATATAAAAATCAAATATAATTGTTATTTTTTTATATTTTGCATAAAAATTGCAAATAAAAATTTATTTTCAAATTGGAGTCTCGGTGCAAAACGAAATCGATTGGTATGTTTCACTTAGTGTAGAACATTTCCTTCATAGCGAATTTTTCCATGACAGTTTTCATCAATAACTGTTATGTTCGGTCCCTGGTTTTTATACAAGTAGTATTTAGTTCCTTCAAACGATGTATTCAATGTACATCATGAAAATTTTGTACAAAATTCCTTAGGCGCCGAACGCCGCCGCCGCCGCCGCCGCCGCCGCGCCGATATTTTCGTTACTCGGCGGCGGCGCGTGAGGATTGACAAAAAACGGCGGCGGGGCTCGGCGGCGTATACCTCTAGTACATACATTAGGGTGGTCAAAAAAGTAATCGGAATTCTAACGCCCTCATCCGTAGGAATGTTCTATACCGAAAAAATATATCCCACATTTTTTTATTTTGAAATCAAAAAATATTTAGAGGTCGCTCAAAGAACTCAAAGTTTTCCATGTACTATTTTATGCAAGGGAAAAAACAACTTTTCTTAATGAAATCAATATTTTTCCATCGGAAAATTCTGTTTCTCTTCAAGAGACTTACAATAATAATACTTAACGAAACCAAAACATCAACAACACTAATTTTCGAAAGAGTTGCCACCTGTTAAATAATTAAACTCAAGTTAATAATCAATGCCATCAATGCCTTCAGTTCCGCACCATTCGTTCGATTTTCAAAAGTGAGGCGTGAAATTAAAGGGCTTATGATGTGGATGTTCAATGTTTTCGAAAAGAGTTGCCGCCTGTTAAGAAATTAAGCTCAAATTATTTAAAAAGTTAAATCAATTGTTACAATATGGCTATCAACCGCAATGGTTTTAAAAAGGTTTTATATCTTAAGTACGTGTAGGAGGATTGCCACATGTTTAATAAATGTAATTCAATTTTAATTAAAGGAATTTGGCTGGTGAATAAGGTATCACTATATGGGTATCAGAGAAGAGAGATTTAAGAAGATAGCAGTTTGAAAATGTTTTAAAGAGGGTTGCCACCTATTTGAGAAGTCGAATTAAATTATTATATACCCAAGTTATATGAAATAACAAAAATGGATATCAAATGAAAGAGATTGAAAAAATCTTTAGTTTGAAAATTAGAATATTTTTTATGTGTTTGAGGGTTGCCCCAGTTTAAAGGGTTAAATTAAAATTATTTGATAATTTGAAATCAATGGAAAGATTTTAGTTTGAAAATAATTTTAAAGGAATTGCCACCTGTTTAAAAAGTCGAATTTGTTTTACTTATACACAACACGAAAGAGTTTAAAGAAAAATTTAGGCTGACAATATTTTTTATTAGAATCGCCATCTATTTTTTTTCTTTGAAGGTCAATATGAGAAGTCAAATTAAAGAACTGGGATCCTACATAGACGTGCAATAAGGTTTTATTTTTAGCAGTTATTAACTTTTTTAGCGGTACAGGGACATTTGAAATTTGATGAAATGGAAGCCGACGCCATGCGAGACCTCTCATCACTCAAAAATAATTTAGATGAATCATTAGGAATATTTTTTGAGGTTTTTGGATAGGGTTTCATCTGCTTAAAAAGTTACATTAAATTTTGGCGTTTCAACGCCATGCGGGTTCACTAGTTATTTTTTATTTAAATAAGAATTGCTCCAGTTATTATTTACTCAAATAATGGGTAATTGTTGCATAATTTGCCGTTTGGGCCGCTTTGAGAATTAAAACTAATTTTATTTTTTTTTGTTAAATTTTTTTTCTGTTTAAACTACCTTATTTTTAAAACAATTTTAGAGACTTGGAAAGTGGCTAAAAAATTAGTTAAAAATAATTAAAACAATTAATTTTTAATTGCATAATGTCTAAAACAATTTTTTATTTTGTCGTTTAATTTTTTTGTTTAAATTTCCTTATTTTTTAAATAATTTTAGTGACTTGCAAAGCGGCTTAAAAATTAGTTTAAAATAAAAAAATAATTTGCCGTTTGGCTCGCTTTGTGAATTGAAAATATTTTTGATTGTGTCGTTTAATTTGTTTTGTTTACACTACCTTATTTTGAAAACAATTTTAAGGACTTCGAAACCGCTTAAAAATTTGTTAAAAATAGTAAAAACAATTAATTTTTTAATGCATAATTTGCCATTTGACTCATTTAGTGAACCAAACTGTTTTTTATCTTGTCGTTAAATTTTTTTTTGTTAAAACTTCCTTATTTTTTAAATAATTTTAGTGACTTGCAAGGCTTTTTAGCCGCTTTGTTTAAAATGAAAAATAATAAATTTTTTAGTTGCATAATTTGCCGCTTGGATCGCATTGTGAATTAAAACTGTTTTTATTTAATTTTTTTTTTAATTTTTTGTTTAAACTATCTTGTCTTTAAAATAATTTTAGCCACTTGGAAAGCGGTTTAAAAATTATTTAAAAATAATAAAAACATTGAATTTTTTTGTTGGAAAAAAAATTAATTCTTATTTAAACAGGCTAAGAATTGCTGCAGTTATTATTTAATCAAATAATAGGTGATTGCTATTTGGGGCGAAGATTATACAGATGGCGAAAGCGTGGTCAAATCTATATAGCAATTTTCTAATTAACGGCGAAAAAACGGCAAATTCATGGCTATATTCAAAATTGTTGTCTTCATGTTGTTTCGCTAAGTTTATACACATCAAAAGTAGTATGGCCAAAACTGGTCAAACTAAAAAGTTTCTATTATCTCTTCCACCACTGTATATGCATGTACATGTGCATATGTATCAGATGCATCTATGCGTGTTTGTATGCACATTTTGCATATTGTTCGCCATTGATACAAAAGAAATTCTTGCACACTTGTTCTTGCCGACACCAGTGTAGACGATTGCACTCCCAATTGGCGTTGAATGAAAATCTCAGTTCTTTAGATGTAAATGTTAGGAGGGAAATGGGTCTGTAGTTAGAAACTATGAATTGTTTCTATTTCGTTTGGCAGTAGGAATAATAATAAAGCAGTTTTCCCCTCCTGATGACCCTTGAGATAGAATGGAGTAATGGAGTTTAATGACTCTGTGTTTGACAGAATGTGGAAGACTTTTTGTTGTCTCAAATTTGGTTTCGGTTGGATATCTATCCATCACATTAGGTAGAACTAGTTTAGCCTGGGCAAAACTAGTTTGAACTAAGATCGCCCCAAAAAATGTTAGTAAAAGCAATTTTCCAGCGAAATTGTGTAAATAGTGGATTTTACTCTTGAGTGGAGCCTTGGGTCACGGCAGAAATAGATGAAGCTCTTGTGGGTCCACTCCGATTTATTCGGTTTAAGCGCTCACTGAAGTCTGCAGCGTCTTTTCACATTTAGGTGCGGCTTCAAGCGGTCGTCTGTCTTGGAGCAAGCGGCTCGCTATATAAACGTATATTTAGTTGTGAAACTACCCCCGTCCCAGCAATGGGTTATGCGCTGAGTTTGGGACCCGCCACGTAAAAACCCCTTCCAGTGAAGAAGCGATACAATGCCTCAGATGAGACCACCACCCCCCCTTTTTATGATGACCACGGCAAATGTTTAAAGGACTACGATTTGAGGGCATGCACCTGGAATGTCCGGACCCTTAATGGGGAAGGTGCCTCTGCCCGGCTGGTTGATGTCCTCGTAAGAACAAAAGCTGACATCACCGCCATCCAAGAAATGCGTTGGACGGGGCAAGGCAAGCGATGTCTGAGGCCTTCCGATGTATACCACAGCTGCCATGTAAAGGAGCGCGAATTCGGTGTTGGATTTGTGGTGGGAGAGAGACTCCGAAGCCGAGTACTGTCGTTCACACCGGTGGTCACGTATTCTACGTTTAAGTTTAAAACCTGCCCCCCTGCTCCTCCTGGGTACGCCCTTGTTTATATGAATTGCAAGATCTTGATGTTGATGAGTTAACTACTGGACAACAAGGAATACTACATACATAGTATGCATATGTTTGTGCATATAGTACAGTGACTCAAATAAATGACCACGTGTTGATTGTTTTTTTATATTCGCAATGTTTTCCGAGTTAATTTTTATTGCTATTTTTTCTACACAAAAATGTCCGAGCTTTAACCAAAATCGTATAAATCACTGTTTCAAACTATGTAAAAAATTTCGGAAATCTCAACAAATTTTCATCAAAATTTCAACTTCAATTCATTTGAACTGAATCTTTTTGAATCTGACTAAATCTTTAGATCATTTTCGAGTATGCAGTTTTATAGCCCATACAATTTTATTGTAATGAAGGACAAGTTTCAACCAGCAAGTGTAATTTACAAAAACTGGCGTTGCTTTTTTAAAGTTTCGTTGCTGAAGGTATCTCGCATTTTATTCAGAAAAGAAATTCATGCTTACAAGTGAAAAAATCCGTCACAAAAAAGAAAATTCTCAAAAATCAACAGGATTTTTAGCCAGTTGAAACTTGCACTTCATTAGACTAAAATTGCATGAGCTATTAAACTACATACCCAAAGATTCGGATTAAAAAGTTGAAATTTTAATGAAAATTTGTTGAATTTTCCTAAATTTTGAATAAATTTTGAAACTGTGAGCTATAGGATTTTGGTTAAAGCTTGAAAGGTATTTTTATAGAAAAATAACAGAAGAAAATTATCTCAAAAAACATTACGAATAGTAAGAAAATCAACACGTGGTCATCTGAGTCACTGTATATACTGTAGTACTAATTTCTAGCAATATTTTTGCTCGAGAGCCATAGAAGGCTTCGTAATAAATAAGTTCAACGCGCTTTTGAACTTTTCATCAACTTTTATAATTTGTTCATTACTTTCAATTTGACGAAATGGTTCGTCGTTAAATGAATGCTGTAAGGCGAGAAAATGTACGCTAGGGTGGTCCAAAAATGCATGTGAAAAAGTAAATTCGGAATTTTAATGCTCTCACCACCTCGGATTGTTCTATATCGAAAAAAATTCCGCCCATATTAGAAAGAAATAAGAAATCGTTGGTATTAAAAAATGCTTAAATTGGTTATGTAGGGAATCAGAGTTTTCCAATCGAAGAATATTGTTTTTCAAGAATTTTATACCATTTCTACGAAAAGTTGTTTTCCTCTCTAACTCTAAATAATTTTTGTTTTCAAAATAAAAAATAGGGGTATATCTTTTCGGTAAAGAACAATACAAGGGGGTGAGAGCATTAAAATTCCGACTTTACTTATTTTGGACCACCCTAATGTGCATACATAACTACAGCATAGAACGATACATGCTTATGAGAAAAATGGCATTTATTTATGTACATTAGACTACATCACTCCCCATACAAAAAAAAATCGGTACTGTTTTTCTATTGGAATTATAAAATCTATTATATTTTAAGACGTCCACCAAAATATTTCGAAAAAATATTAAGATTTAAGTGAGCTGGACCAATTTCAAAATACCTCCAAATATGTTTTTTATGAATAAAAATAGTTTCTTAAAAATTTTTTTTGAAAAAATCCCCTTTTGTAATCCCGGCGGAAAAACCGCAACTTTTTTGGTGATGCAGTCTAATGTACATACATATGTATGTATATATAAAGATTTCCTCCTTAAGAGATTATTAGATAAAATTTATTGTATTTGCAAAGTAATTTTAAATATTTGTAATAAAAATACTAAATAATATACTGCATGCATTCAGGTAAAAACCTTTAGAACAAAATCTTGTTAATCGTGTCCATTTGGAAACATATGGACGTACATATACATTATTTCAGAACTTGCGTGATCGTTTTTGCGTTGAAAAATATACCAGTTTTTATTTTGCTTAAGTTAGGTTAATATCGATTAGTTATGTTTGTGAGTATGTTGAAGTCAGATATAAATTTCATCCAACCCAAACATATGTATATAAAATCATATAAAAAATACATATTTCAAAATATAATTATAAAATATGTAGTTTCGATGGCAGTGTTTCCAAATCTTGCATTCAAAAAAATCACCCTCCTAAATGTAAACTAAAGTAAACAATATCATCTGGCTAGCTTTCTTTATTTGATACACTTATTATGCGAAGTTTTCAATTAAACTTAATTGAAGTTAATTGCACGTCAAATGGAAGAATTTTTCTTGGCAAGCAGCTTTTAGTTGCAATGGAATGCTCATATTGCTATATTGTTCGCCAATAAATACATAATGTAAACTTGTACCAAGAAAAATTCGCAAAGAAAATGCCCTCGCTGAAGTAAAAGCGAATGACCTTGGTGGTTTTCAGTCCTCGCTTAAAAAAAAAAGGGGAAATATTTCAATTTTGCTTACCAAGTAACCAAATTGAATTGGTGCGAAATGCATGACAGGTATATGTACATATATATCTGTGTTCATATGGAAAAGTAGCTTATGTCGAAAGGCTGGCTTTAGTATAAATCGGCATTCGCAGCATACGATTGCGAATGACTCACTGGCGCTGAGCTGTTGTAGAACTTTTGGCAAATAAACGTGCAAGAAGTAGTTCCGATACTAGCAAGTCAATATTCTTATTAAGTCTCATCAAAAAATTCCTTGCCGTTTAAAGAGTAAAGGGAATGCCGCATTATACTAAAGCCAGCCTTTCGACATAAGCTACTTTTCCATATGAACACAGATATATTTGTTGATATAAAAATCGGATCTAAACCAGATTAGTACGGGACCACATCTGAGACACTACCTTTCCGATGCAAAAAGAGTTATCGAAATCGGTCGACGTGCTCTAAAGTTATGCGGTAACATACATAAAAAAAAATGCGACGAACTGATAACCTCCTCCTTTTTTGGAAGTCGGTTAAAAAACTAGCCCACAAGCAAATATTTAGATAGAAATTCGACGATAGGCGAACGTTTATTTTATTTTATTATTTATAATAATAAATAATAACTTATAACTTATAATAACTTAACTTATTATAACTTATAATAACTTATAAGTTTTTCTAAACAAACAAAATTGATTTATAACCGACTTACAAAAAAGGAGGAGGTTATCAGTTCGTCGGAATATTTTTTTTTTGTGTAGTCGCTTTTCACGTCTCGCCGGAGGCAATTATTAAACTTCTAAAGACAATTATACAGCTTTGTATTAGAATTATCGCCGCTGAGTGGACTTGTTATTTTCAATGTAGGAATCGAGAAGAGAGGCTATCGGCAGTGATCGGACTTAAAAAAAATTCTGTGTGTTAGAATCTGGAAAAAAATTTGGTCGATTTCAAAAAAATGTGGTAGATCTCAGGTTTTGGCTCAAACATTGTACAAAAATTAAAAAAATTCTGCAACGATTTCCTTAAATTGCAAGNTTGGTCGATTTCAAAAAAATGTGGTAGATCTCAGGTTTTGGCTCAAACATTGTACAAAAATTAAAAAAATTCTGCAACGATTTCCTTAAATTGCAAGCTTCTTAATTGGACTCTAAAAAAAAATTTATTTTAGTATAATAAAGTGCAAGA
>NW_016158897.1:76621-105477 GCF_001687245.7 Rhagoletis zephyria | reverse complement strand
AATCGTGGACATTCTTAATCGAATATACTCTATATCTTTAGCAGAAAAACAGGCAATTTCCATAAAATCCATAAAAATTAATTTTAATTAAAAAACCAAATGTAATTAAATTAGGACACTCAAGATCTAACTTTTCAATATAACCAATATAATGATTGGCAAGACTTATTGGAGAAAATAGTAGAAAACATTACTAAAACATTTAAATTTGTAAAAAACCAAATGTAATTAAATTAGGACACTCAAGATCTAACTTTTCAATATAACCAATATAATGATTGGCAAGACTTATTGGAGAAAATAGTAGAAAACATTACTAAAACATTTAAATTTGTAAAAAACCAAATGTAATTAAATTAGGACACTCAAGATCTAACTTTTCAATATAACCAATATAATGATTGGCAAGACTTATTGGAGAAAATAGTAGAAAACATTACTAAAACATTTAAATTTGTAAAAAACCAAATGTAATTAAATTAGGACACTCAAGATCTAACTTTTCAATATAACCAATATAATGATTGGCAAGACTTATTGGAGAAAATAGTAGAAAACATTACTAAAACATTTAAATTTGTAAAAAACCAAATGTAATTAAATTAGGACACTCAAGATCTAACTTTTCAATATAACCAATATAATGATTGGCAAGACTTATTGGAGAAAATAGTAGAAAACATTACTAACAAATTGAAATTTTTAAACAACCAAATATAATTCAATTCAAGATATTTAACATGTAATTTTTAAATGCAACAAATATAAATTTTAATATATTAATTTATATGCATTATATTAATTACATNTTTAACATGTAATTTTTAAATGCAACAAATATAAATTTTAATATATTAATTTATATGCATTATATTAATTACATCATTACCACTTGTATATTTCTCCATATAGTCCTTTGAATAAAGGATTTGCTTGAATTCCATTAATTTTGTTTAATATATACTGGAATTTCAATGCAACCATGGTTTATTTTGAATATTTGGGAATATTTGTCGATACGATTTTTCTTTGGTCAGAATTTTATGTGAATATTCATTTATTTCATTTTAATTTCTATATAGCATGTTTATTATACCATAAAAAAGTTAATTCATTGTCCATTGTGTCGATCAGTGGAATCCGTTTCATATATTTAATTACATTAAAAAAAAACCCATTTCAGCACTACCACACTATTTTTCCCACTACCTTTTCACAAAGGGGGATAAAATGGTTACCAGCTTTCTCTTTCCTTCTCAAATGCAAATTTACAAGGCAGTCGATTGACACAAATGTCAATATTTATCCAACCTTGTATTATTGAATCATGATACTTTCGAAACAAATTGAGAACAGTATCATTAAAGTGCTCAACGCTACGCTCCACGTCATCTCTATATATTGGCCAAGATAACTTTTAAAGTTCTTTGTTAATTTTCCTGAAAGTTGCTTTCGCAAAAACGTATATAGTACTTGAACTTGACTTATTATTATGTATTTCATTTATGATTTCGTAGCTTAACTCAAGAGCAGGATGGTATGCATCTTCCGGCAAAAATAGGGGATCACACCGATTAATANTATTGGCACATACTTTCGAAACAAATTGAAAACAGTATCATTAAAGTGCTCAACGCTACGCTCCACGTCATCTCTATATATTGGCCAAGATAACTTTTAAAGTTCTTTGTTAATTTTCCTGAAAGTTGCTTTCGCAAAAACGTATATAGTACTTGAACTTGACTTATTATTATGTATTTCATTTATGATTTCGTAGCTTAACTCAAGAGCAGGATGGTATGCATCTTCCGGCAAAAATAGGGGATCACACCGATTAATAGAGGCCTTCGGAACATCATCAACGTAAACGAGATCGAAGACCTTNAGGATGGTATGCATCTTCCGGCAAAACTAGGGGATCACACCGATTAATAGAGGCCTTCGGAACATCATCAACGTAAACGAGATCGAAGACCTTTCCGAACTTATTTGGACATATATTTATTTATTTGAGGCAAAGTTCAACTATTTCCTTCAGAAATACATTGTAACTATCTCTAGATGAAACTGGTACAACATCGGTGTCAATGATGTTCCATGAAATGTGTGGCAGATTTAAATCGCCCAAAACAATCATAGAATCGGATGCCGTACGCATTGCATTTACGGTCTCAAGTAAAGAAACTAGCTGCATATATACTGATATGGCAGAATTAGGAGGGATGTAGCAAAGAGCTAAATAAATATACATAAGTCTTTCCAACCGGTACACGTATACATTTAAATTCGGTATATTCAATGACAGGAAGACTAACTTCCTCGGATGGTATCGATGAATGCACCGCAAAAAGAACACAACCGCCGATTCTGCCCCCGCGGTCGCTCCTGTATATTTGATATTCATTTGGAAGAATTTCGGAATTAAAAATATGAGGTTTGAGCAATGTTTCGGCCAAGAAAATAATATTATAATTGCAGTCAAAACCTTTTAAATGTAAGTCAGTTAATTTTGTATTCAAACCACTAACGTTTTGATAGTAAATACTTAAATTAGACTTGCGAGTTAGTTTTTTGAATCCGAATTAAGATTAGAAATTTTAGCTACGTTATTATTACTTTTATTAGGTATATACTCAAACTCACGAACAAACGTCCCGGTCGACCATNATTTTAAAAGATGAAATATCGCGATCGTATTTAAAATTAAATTTACGAATAAATACATCTTTAGTTCTAATTTTAGTCGATATGTATGACTTTATATCATCCGAAGAAGTATCTTTAGCAAATCTAGAGACAAAGATTGATCTTCTCGGAGGAATTACAACCAACTTTTTGGTAATGATGTCTGATGTGCGGGGCTCCGAATTATTCGGAGGAACTAAGTTAGACAGTGGAGCTTGAGATGTTGATGGCAACACTGTTAAATCAACGGTTTGACTATTTTTAGAAGTAGACGTAANACTATCTCTAGATGAAACTGGTACAACATCGGTGTCAATGATGTTCCATGAAATATGTGGCAGATTTAAATCGCCCAAAACAATCATAGAATCGGATGCCGTAAGCATTGCATTTACGGTCTCAAGTAAAGAAACTAGCTGCATATATACCGATACGGCAGAATTAGGAGGGATGTAGCAAAGAGCTAAATAAATATAAGTCTTTCCAGCCTGTACACGTATACATTTAAATTCGGTATATTCAATGACAGGAAGACTAACTTCCTCGGATGGTATCGATGAATGCACCGCAAAAAGAACACAACCGCCGATTCTGCCCCCGCGGTCACTCCTGTATATTTGATATTCATTTGGAAGAATTTCGGAATTAAAAATATGAGGTTTGAGCCATGTTTCGGTCAAGGAAATAATATTATAATTGCAGTCAAAACCTTTTAAATATAAGTCAGTTAATTTGGTATTCAAACCTCTAACGTTTTGATAGTAAATACTTAAATTAGACTTGCGAGTTAGTTTTTTGAATCCGAATTAAGATTAGAAATTTTAGCTACGTTATTATTACTTTTATTAGGTTTATACTCAAACTCGCGAACAAACGCCCCGGTCGGCCAAAATGAACTATTTAGTAGTGAATCAAAATCTTCGGAAGCTACATCAATTTTAAAAGATGAAATATCGCGATCGTATTTAAAATTAAATTTACGAATAAATACATCTTTAGTTCTAATTTTAGTCGATATGTATGACTTTATATCATCCGAAGAAGTATCTTTAGCAAATCTAGAGACAAAGATTGATCTTCTCGGAGGAATTACAACCAACTTTTTGGTAATGATGTCTGATGTGCGGGGCTCCGAATTATTCGGAGGAACTAAGTTAGACAGTGGAGCTTGAGATGTTGATGGCAACACTGTTAAATCTACGGTTTGACTATTTTTTGAAGTAGACCTAGTGGATATGGCTTTAGAAATCGGAGGCTCCAATGCCTGAGGGCATGGAGAAGATAAATTAATAAGTTCTAAGGACTGGGATGGAGGATTTTTTTTACTAGAATCCGTGGCTGTCTTTTTAGGTGGACTGACCAGAAAACCCATTTATGGACTGCCTAAAGAATTTAAGTGTGGAGGGTCGTCGAGACAAGTGAAAGATCTAAACATTTTTTCGTAATGCTTAAATTTCTCAACAAGCGCCGACAGATCCTTCCCGATCTCAGAAAAACCATTTCTGGACTGCCTGAAGAATTTAAATAAATCAACTTCGGTTGATCTACATTTTTGACAAGACCAACGAAGACCCTTACCCTCGTTAATAGCGTCTAATACTCTACCGCTCAAACCAGCACATTTTATATGGGCAATCCCATCACAGAGCCAGCATGACACATAGGAGTCGCCTTTAACGTGTCAATTGGTGTAAATACACGACATGTTTAAAATTATATTTATTTATTTTTATTTGTAGGTTTTAGAAGCNATTTGGAAGAATTTCGGAATTAAAAATATGAGGTTTGAGCAATGTTTCGGCCAAGAAAATAATATTATAATTGCAGTCAAAACCTTTTAAATGTAAGTCAGTTAATTTTGTATTCAAACCACTAACGTTTTGATAGTAAATACTTAAATTAGACTTGCGAGTTAGTTTTTTGAATCAGAATTAAGATTAGAAATTTTAGCTACGTTATTATTACTTTTATTAGGTTTATACTCAAACTCGCGAACAAACGCCCCGGTCGGCCAAAATGAACTATTTAGTAGTGAATCAAAATCTTCGGAAGCTACATCAATTTTAAAAGATGAAATATCGCGATCGTATTTAAAATTAAATTTACGAATAAATACATCTTTAGTTCTAATTTTAGTCGATATGTATGACTTTATATCATCCGAAGAAGTATCTTTAGCAAATCTAGAGACAAAGATGGATCTTCTCGGAGGAATTACAACCAACTTTTTGGTAATGATGTCTGATGTGCGGGGCTCCGAATTATTCGGAGGAACTAAGTTAGACAGTGGAGCTTGAGATGTTGATGGCAACACTGTTAAATCAACGGTTTGACTATTTTTAGAAGTAGACCTAGTGGATATGGCTTTAGAAATCGGAGGCTCCAATGCCTGAGGGCATGGAGAAGATAAATTAATAAGTTCTAAGGACTGGGATGGAGGATTTTTTTTAATAGAATCCGTGGCTGTCTTTTTAGGTGGACTAATAACATGCCCACCTTTATTTTCTCGGCTATCCTCAGAGTGTGGAGGGTCGTCGAGACAAGTGAAAGACCTAAACATTTTTTCGTAATGCTTAAATTTCTCAACAAGCGCCGACAGATCCTTCCCGATCTCAGAAAAACCATTTCTGGACTGCCTGAAGAATTTAAATAAATCAACTTCGGTTGATCTACATTTTTGACAAGACCAACGAAGACCCTTACCCTCGTTAATAGCGTCTAATACTCTACCGCTCAAACCAGCACATTTTATATGGGCAATCCCATCACAGAGCCAGCATGACACATAGGAGTCGCCTTTAACGTGTCAATTGGTGTAAATACACGACATGTTTAAAATTATATTTATTTATTTTTATTTGTAGGTTTTAGAAGCAACAGTTTTGAAAACGATGTATTAATCAGTGAACCAATCAGCTGGTAAATATCAGCTGGAAAGCTATGTAGCGAACAGTTTTAAATGCACTGTATATTTGACACGCGCAAACAGCTGTGACAAAGATGAAACAGCAGAAATGACAAAAAGANAATATATTATATGAAATAAAATACTCGGCACATGCAATTAAGAATATCAAGTTAAATTTATCAAACTTACTGGAAATTTTGATGTTTTACTTATCTTTTAATTGTGCACCATAAGTTTATTAACACTTTTTTTAATTTTTTACTTTAATAAGCGTAAACAGCTTTATAAAACACAAAATTTAAACAGATCACAGAAAAACACAGCTTCACTTTTGCGTAGTATATTCTCCATATACTTTCTGTACCAGCGCATCGTGTGTAGGGGGTGGGCCGAAATAGACAGGAACAGGTTTACCCTCGGTAACAATGCCCCTACCCCAGTTCCCAGAGGTCTGTCCTTCGCTTTACCGGTTCCGGATAAACACGGACGAACCTGCGCTCGCCCGGGGCAACGCTGGTTACTACTCCTTCGTCCAATGCACACTTCCTGACTAAGGCCCGAAGGGGCTGGTTCCTGATACCCACCGCAGCTAACACCTCGGCAGAGCAAGCTCACATCACCCTCTATATCTCAGCAGAAGAGAAGACTGTTGAGATTTCGAAGGACTCCCAGTGCACCGCGGAGTGTACCGGTCAATTTAACAACCGCACCTAACATGGCGTACAGACGCTGGCCGGGAAGCCTTCCAATATGGAAATCGTCGCGCCTGGATTTTTTTGTAACTCATCATAGCGCTGTATGCTGAGGGGGACAGATATTTCAAAGGGGCGGTGTCGACTCGCCACTAACACAGGAATTTCATCCGACTTGCTGGCTTTTATACCGCGTCCTCTATTCCTGCTGCTCATCGTCGGGGATTGCTTATTCGTTTAACCTTATTTCGCATACAACCTGCTACTACAGTCCGACCGGCTATCCGCGACCTGTCGCCCATTAAATTTTAGCAAATTTTAGCGGCGGGAGTAATTTGAAACTCGATGAAACGAAAAACGTCACAATAACTGCAAAAACAATATGTATTTGTAATACGACATTTCCACGCTTCGGAATTCGCTCTCTCATTCGTGATTCGCTCTCCCATTTGTCATTCGACATCAAATTATCCTTCGAGTTACGTAACTTGAAACTCGGTGAAGCGAAAAACGTAACAACAACAGCAAAAACAATACGTATTTGTAATACGACGTTTCGGTTGGCGAAAATCCTCCTTGATATACCCTCCAAACGGGTGCCGACTGGGCAATGGGCATCGCTGCTTGCACCGCTGCGGCGGGATGGGCTTGCTCTTCTGCCGCTGTGGTGCAAGCAGGCGGGGCCTAGCTTAGGCCGAGGTATCAACTCTCCTGCCGCGTCCAGTGGCGGGCCGGATGGGTTCGCACTGGGGTGGCTGGGGTGGGCATACTGAGGCCATTTCTAGGGGGTACCTGGCGGTAGGTATAAAATGCCCCCCTAATCCAGGGTGTCATGCGTCACCGTGCCCCTTGGACGATTTGCAGTCAGGGGGTTTTCCGACTGTATTCTAACGGGCACTTCAGTTATGGCGATCGTAGCGAACGGACGTGTTGCGGAAGGTTTCAGTGGTGATTATCGGCGGTTTTCTTTTGTGCGGTTATTTGTTTACCAGTTGGTGAGCAATGTCGTTCGTTTGCAAGTGATAAACAAGTTGTTTATTTGTTGGCGTCGGTTAACGGTGACTTGTTTACCAAAAAGTGGCGTCGGTGTACAGTACCTTGATTACCATTGTGTATCAAGAGTACAGTCGAGTGCATTTTAGGCGTTGATAGTAGATAGTGACTACGGTATCTTGTTTACAAACACCAAAAGGCGATCACGTGGTGATTGTCCTAGTGGAAAGTGAAGCGATTTGTGGACCACTTGGGGGGTCATTGTCCTAGTGGAAAGTGAAGCGATTTGTGGACCACTTGGGGTATAGGTGGACCAGTTGGTAACCACTTTGGGATCAGTTGGTAACTAGTTCGTGGGCCCAGTCCGAAACAATACCTTCGGATCAGTTGGGCACCAGTTGGTCTTTTTAAGCTCCTGTGGCTGATTTGAGCCGTTTTAAGGCCTATTGAGGTACTTTTTACGGGGTTTGGACGCTGTGAGTGCCGTATTTTCCGGTTTTTCGGTTTCGGCTGTACCTTTGGTGTGTGTTTTTGTGCAATTGTGGGCGGATGGCTGCGACTGTGCTTGAATTTCAGCTGCCATAGTAGTGTTTTTTGCTTAGAGCTCGAGTCCGGTGACAGTTTTTCCACACCGGTTGACCCATTCTCGTGACAGGAAACAGTGTTCTGACCGGCGAGGCGTTGGTGGTGACCGTAGTCAAGTCACTGTACTTGGCGATTAATTGTGTGGGCTGCACCAACGCGCTAGCTTTGGGCCGGCTCTGGGTAGCTGCTATCGGCAGCCGTTCTTGTGCTTCGTGCGTGTCCGCTTGCTTGCATAGGCTCACACGCTTGGAGGTAGTTCGAGAAGGAGCGAGAAGATTTCGGAGTAAGTGATGGGGCGAAAACGGGGTGTAAAAACCCCGGGTGGACGGGATGGGACGACGTTAACCACTGCTGTGGAGGACTCCACGTCTGGTGGGGAGGCAGAAGGAGGAGGCGTGAAGTCTCCTCCTAGGAAAGGAAGGAGGGTTGATAACCCGGGGGAAAAGGCGGACAAGGTCAGTCCCAACACGACTGATGCGGAGAAGGTAGCGAGTGGAAGCGCTTCCGAGAGGGAGCGTCTCAAAAGGTTGGGAGTAAGGCTGGAGCATACCTCTGGCATTGAGAACGCAGGAATGAATGATGTAGGTTTGCTGGGGTTGGGTTGTGGATCCCTCATCACTAGGATGAAGAGGATCACAGTTGATTTCACGAAGGAGGTATTTGGGTTGGAGGGCATATCCATGGCGACTGCGAGGAAGCTGGTGGATATATCTTCGGGATGTGAGGAGCTGTTGATGGAGGCCATAGCAGAGAATGCTAGGCTACGTGGCCAGGTACAGGGGTTGAGCGCCAGGAAGAGCGATGCTCCCCCGAAGGTGCCCCCTGCTCCTATGGTTGGGTCGGTGTCGATGCCGACACCCTCAGCGCCAGTGCCTTTGACGCCTTCGCCTTTGGTGACTGCGCCTGTGGCGACTGTGCCGTTGATGCCTGCACCGATATTTGCCAAATCTGTGCCTACGTGGTCATGCGTGATAAAGAGCAAGACTGGGGAAAAGTCCTCGAAGGAGGTAGCCGAGCAGGTAATGAGGGAGATTGTGCCGGTATTAGGCGTAAAACTGCATGAAGTAAAGGCTTTGCATTCTGGTGAGGTGATACTGCGTTCACCTTCGGTTGCAGAGAGGGTGAAAGTCGCAACTACGCGCGGTTTTCTGAACTGAGATTAGATGTTTCCGTAAAAAGGAAGCTGGGGCCAAGAGTAGTGGTTCAAGGAGTGCACAAGGAGATATCTCCGGATAAATTTATGGAGGAGCTGTATAGACTGGACTTGCAAGAGTTCAGTCCGGGGTGCATGGGTAGGGAGGTGAGGATGGTCAGTCGACCCTGGAAGGTGCTCCTAACGGTGCAACTAATGTTGTCCTTGAGGGATCGTACAAATTAATGTCCGTCCTCTTGGAAGCAGGTCGGTGTTACGTAAAGTGGTACTCCTTCAGGGTTAGACCCCGGACACCCTCGTGCAGGGCTGTTTCCGGTGCATGAGATTTGACCATAGGGTGTCAGAATGTAAGGCGAAAAAGGAAGTTTGCCATAGGTGCGGATAGGAGGGTCACCGGATAGCGAGTTGCGTCAATGCTCCGCATTGTCTCAACTGTTCCAGGAGGGGTAGACCAGCGGACCATATAATGGTGTCGGCATTGTGTCCGATATATAGTGGTGTTGTTGCTCGGGCGCTCGCAAGACACTAATGGTCAAAGCCCTTCAAATTAATTGTCAGGGGTCTTACGCCGTCATGTGCGACGTGGGTGCCATGATGGTTGAGTAGGGCTATAGCGTTGCCTTACTCCAGGAGCCCTATTCAACTCATGGGGTGGTAAGAGGACTTCCTGGAGGATTTAAGGTNAATTGTCAGGGGTCTTACGCCGTCATGTGCGACGTGGGTGCCATGATGGTCGAGTAGGGCTATAGCGTTGCCTTACTCCAGGAGCCCTATTCAACTCATGGGGTGGTAAGAGGACTTCCTGGAGGATTTAAGGTATTTGCTGATCGTAGGGTCAATGCGGCGGTGGTGGTGAGTGGGCCCAGCTACGGATGTGTTGTGATAGATTCGTCTGACTGGGGGGTAGCTGTGGGGTTGGAGGGAGAGTTTGGGCGTTTATTTGTTGCTTGCATGTACTGCAAATTCAGCGAGGCTCTGGAGCCATATATTAGGTATCTTGACACCATGCTACTACTAGCGAGTAGCACGCCGGTGGTCATTTGCTTAGACGCAAATGCTTCTTCCCCGNCCCAGCTACGGATGTGTTGTGATAGATTCGTCTGACTGGGGGGTAGCTGTGGGGTTGGAGGGAGAGTTTGGGCGTTTATTTGTTGCTTGCATGTACTGCAAATTCAGCGAGGCTCTGGAGCCATATATTAGGTATCTTGACACCATGCTACTACTAGCGAGTAGCACGCCGGTGGTCATTTGCTTAGACGCAAATGCTTCTTCCCCGAGACATCCCGACATTCGTCTGGATATCAAAGCTGCCAGCGGGGTGAAGTATTAGGTGAGTGGGTGATGACCAGTGGCGTTGACGTTGTCAATATGCCTAGTGAGTGGTACACGTTTGATGGGCCGATGGGTGCCACTGACATTGACCTAACTCTGGTGAACAGGGCTGGGATGGGGGCGTTCAGATTTTAGTGGGAAGTCAAGGGAGGATGGGGTGTAAGTGATCACAATCCTATTAAGATTGAGATTACTCTACTCTCCCCCCCTGACCGTAAGGATAGGTACCAGATGATAAGGTGGCGCACAAATGGTGTTAACTGGGAGCAATATGGGAATAGGGTAAGAGAGGCGGTATTAACAATACCACTGGGGGTATTCGAAGAAATGGGTGTAGACAAACACATTGTTTGTCTAAATGACATTGTTTGGGGAGTTAATGACAGGGTTTTTAATAAGTGAGAAGGGGGGCAACTAAAGCGGATCAAATGGTGGTCGGAAGAGCTCAGTGAGAAACGAAGGTCCGTCCGTCGATTTAGGCGACGGTTTCAGCGGGAACGTCGTAGGGGGGGGTGAGGGTCTAGCTCAAGCTAGATTGCTGTTTTCTCGGGAAATGAGGGAGTATAAGGAGATGCTTATACGGGTGAAGGAGGAAGAGTGGAGAAGGTTTGTGTTGGAAAATAGGGACGACCCTTGGGAGCAGGTCTATAGGATCTGTCGCGGGCGTCGAAGTGAGGAGATCACCTCTCTTTGAGTTGGTGGCTCCGTGTTAACAACGTGGAGGGAGTGTGCGGGGGTCTTGTTAGGTGCGTTCTTTCCTAGTTCGGAGGTTCAGGTTCCTCAAGCACAAGAGGTCCCTCCACTAGGTTTTGGGGAGTTGGGGTATGCATTTGGCCTGGTTAGATCTGGAAAGTCACCGGGTTTTGATGGTTTGAACGGAGAGATATGCAAATGCTTGTGGAAGTTCATTCCGGAATACTTGGAGGCAATCTATGATAAATGCATGTGTGAGGGATATTTTCCACGTGAGTGGAAGGTAGCTAGGGTTGTTCCTCTTCTGAAGTCGCCCGATAAGGTCAGGAGTGATCCTCGTTCTTATCGGGGCATGAGTCTCCTTCCAGTGCTTGGGAAAGTGCTGAAACGGGTCATGGTGGAAAGGCTTCAGAAGCTTACTGGGGGTAGCATGTCGGATAGGCAGTATGGGTTTAAGAAAGGACGCAGTATTGAGGATGCTTGGCTTAACGTCAAGGGGTGTGTCAAGAATAGTACCTGTAGGTATGTTCTTGGCATATTCGTTGATTTTAAGGGGGCGTTCGACTATTTACGTTGGGATAGGGTCATTGAGCTGCTAGAGAGACTTGGGTTTCCAGAGTTGGCTTTATGGCGTAGCTACTTCTCTGGCAGGAGAGCCGATTTAGTTGGGGACGGGGGTAGAATTGAGGCTGAGGTTGCTCGTGGTTGTCCTCAGGGTTCTATTTGCGGCCCATTTATATGGAACGTCATGATGGTTACCCTGTTAGGACAGCTTGAGCCACTTTGCAATTTTAGTGCGTACGCAGATGATCTTCCCATCTTGGTAGAGGGGCAGTCGAGGGCTGAAATAGAGCTGAAGGGAAATCAGCTGCTAGGTGTGTTTAGTGCATGGGGTGTGGATGTGGGTGTAGATGTGTCGGTAGAGAAGACAGTGATGATTCTCCTCAAGGGGAAATTGTCGCGTGGTCGCCCGCCGGTCATCCAATTAAATGGAACCAGTCTTAGGTACGAGCCGCAAGTGAAATACTTGGGGCTGTTGATGGGCGAGCGGATGAACTTTGGTTTGCATTTTGTGCGCCTTAACCAGCGACTTCTTGGTGTTGTGGGTCAGGTACGTCGTGTTTTGAGGTCTGATTGGGGCCTAGGCCGGCGTGCTGTTCGTACCATATATCAGGGCCTGTTTGTGGCTTGTGCCACTTATGGCTCTGCTGTTTGGTATGAATCTGCTATGACGGTTGTGGGTTTTGTCATGCCAGAGGGTAATGCTGCTGTCTTGTCTGCCGGTATGTCGCACGGTTTCCACTGATGCGCTGCAGGTGCTCTTGGGGGTGCCTCCTCTTGATTTGGTGGTTATAGAGCGTTCTATGGCTTTCCGGCTGAGAAGGGGCATGGAGATGCCGTTGTTGGATGGGTGGATTTCGGATGCCGACTTGGAGAGAGGGTATTTGGAGTGTAAACGCTCCTTGTGGGAGATGGTCTTAATGAAGTGGCAGGACCGCTGGGACAATAGTTCCAACGGCCGGGTGACATATGAGTATATTCGTGACGTTACTTTTGTCCGTGAAAACCCGGATTTCAGATTTTGTCTGAGTCTGGGTTTTCTTCTGACCGGACATGGGCCATTCAATGCGTTCTTGCATAGCCGGAACCTTCATGATTCGGAAAGTTGTGCATGTGGTGCGCGAAGCGAATATTTTAGACACGTTGTTTGTGAATATCCGATGTACTCTGACATTAGGGATTTATCTGGGATGGGAATTAGATGGACGGTATGTTTTTTACGATGCTCTCTCTTCGAGCCGGCATGTTGAAAGTATGAGGGTTTTTGCACGAGAGGTGTTTGGAAGAAGAAGGTGTGCAATTAGTTGAGGGGTTAATTTCATGGGTGGGGGCGACCAGTCCAGAGTGGTTTGGAAACTCAACTGGGAGTAGTTAGGGCTACGAGGTCTGACCGGAGACTTAATTCTGGTACCACGGGGAACAGGAGCCCCCAGAGTCTACTCTGGCCTGTTCTTGGGTACGGCCCCTCGGGGAGTATCGTGGTGGCTGTGGTTTAAACCCAAATGCGGGGAGAGTCGTTCTGGCTCGATGTGGAGTTGCATTGCAACCGGGTGCCGGACCCATAGCACGGCAGAAGTTTAGATAGGCCTCGCACCTTACCAATAGGGTAAGTGTGTCCATACCGCACTTCCAATTGATACCGAGATGCTTGCATTTCGGGGCGCTGATCTTCGCATTGATTTGATCCACTGTGCTTTTGAGCGCCGTGGTGTAGGACCGGATTCGGCAGGTACCCACGGAAATATTAGCACACGTTTTGCTCTAACGGCGCCTCCCGGATACGGTCCGCCTCCGGGAGTAACGGTGGACTTGCTGCGGCATGGGGCTCTGCAGTGGTCGACCGTTTTTCCCCTTTCCCTTTTTCCGGCCGCCGGAAGGCTTCTTCTTAGTAGGAGGCCAAAGAACCAGATGATGAACATAACAAAAGAAGCCTCGGAACCCTGCACAGGTAGTGCCGCCGCTGGACACGGCGAAGTTAGGTCCAATAAACCCACCATCTCGGGAACCGCATCGACGGCGCCGAAGACAGGGCCTACATGGCCCAAACAGATTCGGCCCTCCGCAGAATGTGGGGGAATGCTAAGCTCCCAGAGGAAAAGCATACTTCCAGCGATACCAGCAAAACTATACCCCTCGAGGGAAAGTTGAGGCAGGTGGGGAAGCTGCGGACGGCCCCTCTCTCCACGCTAATCCCGGGCACATCCAACCCACAGGGGGTAGTAACCGAACCCAAGTCCTCCATGGACAAGCAAGGGAACTACTCCTGCGAGTAAAACAACAACCGGGGCAAACGACCTGGATCGGCGCCCCAGCTGCTCCAAAGCAGCGAAAATAATTCCGCCCTCCGTCAGGGCTTAGCGCGACCGAAGGGCAGCCGCTAAGGGTATTAAAAGACTAGGCGTCGTTCCATACGACCAGCTGACGGAGGAGCAAAAAGCCTCCCTCAAGTGGGCAATGGAAGTCTTCGATAAGCGATCCTCCGGGAAGGGCGGTAAGGACAAACCATCGACTAGGGGGAACGCCCGGAAGGACCCAGGCCAAAAGGGACAACGATCTCTGGACGACACCGCGGGTGGATCCAAAAGGGGAGGAGGCGGGCAACGCCTCGAGAGGACCCGCTCCTCCCGATAACTCTACCGACGAAGGTGCCAACAACACAGGCAACGCCTCGAGTGGACCTGGCGCCTCTGAGTCGGCATCGGTGGCAGACAGCGCGGGGTCCACAGAAAACACCACGAGTGGAGCTGGGGACCTACCAACAGGTGTACCCGATACCGCGTCGGATACTGAGAGCGACACGAGGTCAGTATCTTCCTACGTAGGGTCGGTATACAGCCGGTGGGCAATGCTGAACGAGGACCAGCTTCTGGACTCCGAACCGGAGGAGGAGGTTAATGACATCACAGTCATTGCCGCCGCCGAACGGGAGGAGCTAGAAGCGATGGACATCACCGACTCTGAGGATGGTGCAGATCCTACAAATTAATCTGCACCATTCCAAGGCAGCCTCGGCTCTCCTTCTTCTTCGCCTCAGCAATAAACCTGAGGGTTTGATTCTAGTCCAAGAGCCTTGGATCGTTAGAAAAAAGGTTTGCGGACTGAACTCTGATGCCTACCAGGTTGTGACAGCTCCAGTAGCAGGTAGGATCAGAGCTTGTATTCTGATAAAAAAGTATATTCTTATTTTTTACTCTCCCAATACAGCGACGAGGACACTGTCTGCATCAGCGTCCAGCTGAAGGAGAGCGTGATCTGGCTGGCAACATGCTACATGGCCCACGACAGCCATGTTTTTCCACCCTACAGACTGGAAGAAGCTGTGAAGGAAGCAAATCGCACGAAACTCCCGGTCATAATAGGGGCAAACTCTAATTCGCATAACACGATCTGGGGCTCAAGCGACACCAACTTTTGAGGTGAGTGTTTACTTGACTTGGTTCTTTTATATAATCTTACTGTATGTAACCGCGGGCGCGACCCCACTTTTGTGACCTCTGTTAGAAGCGAAGTGCTGGACATCACCCTTGTTTCGAGCGGTTTGTCTGATCAGAAAAGGGACTGGCAGGTGTCCAAAGAACACTCTTTCTCTGGCCATCTCTACATAAGCTTTAAGCTCAATTTTGATCCTGCTCCTTTAACAGCATACAGGAACAAGAAACGAACCGACTGGACAAAGTATAAAAATACGCTGTCGGTCTCTCTACACAGATACGCTTCTCACGGAACAAATTCGAAACGATCAAAATCGGAACAAACAAAAATTTTTGGCACTCGCGATTTTGACCAAAAGTAGTAGTAAATACCCCGTATTAAAACACTTAAATTGTAAAAAATTGGCAAATATACGTTCCTGCGCCTGTGGGAGTGGAATAAGTGTCGTCCTTGAGTTTGCCGGCTGTTAACGCTGTTTACGTTGTTTTCATCGTTTTCGAGCCGGCGCTGCTTTCCTGTCCGGCCGCGGCCAACCTGTTCTGCTGCTGCCTGCTTGTCCTGCTGTTGCCTTCCGGCTGCCCTGCTGCCGCCTGTCTGCTTTCTTGTGGAGTGTGCTTTTATCTGGGACTGCGACCTCGCCTTCCTGAGGTGCATGCTCCATTCCCACAGGATTGGGGCCGGTGAGTGGCGGTTTTGTTTTTGTTGTTTCGAGCCCGTGAAATCAACATAATACATAACATATGTACATACATACATACATAATATATAAAGCATAAAGCAAAAAATTTCACTGCGTGTTTTCATGCTGGAATCGAAACAGCTGTGGAAACTGAAACTGTGCTGTCAGATTAACTAAAGTTACAGAGCTGCCACCACGTTAACACTTGAATTAGTTGAAATTAAATTATAATATTTTGTATTTCATATTGAACTTTATTTATTTACTTTTTTGTTGTTAATGCGTATGTATTAATAATTGCGAGTGTGCAGTGTTGAGTTAATTCTGGTACACTCATACATTCACGATGCCGATGGAATGTAAAGAGTGTACTGCAAAAGTGCTGCAAGTAGATACAATTATAGCATGCTCTGGTGGGTGTGGCTACAACTTTTGTTTAAAATGCAGCAACCTTAAAAGAAACGAGATCAAGATTATATCAGAAAATATTAACCTCAAATGGTTTTGTAACCAGTGTACATTATCAGACACTAATACAAAGTTTATTGAAATTAAACATCTGATTAACAAGTGTGAGCAATCGAAAAGGACAGCCTCTGATGTAAAGCAAATAGTTGAACAAATATTTAGCAATAAATGCTCCCAAATAAAGAACAGCATTATAACCGACTTCAACTCCTTTCTGGAGCATAATATTGAAGTAAACATAAATGCGATGAAGAATGAGATCATAAAAGATATATCAAATGAATTCCAAAAAAGCAATGAACTATTAATAAATTTGCGCCAGGTTAATGAGAACGTAAAAACTAAAACTTCATATAAGAACAGAAACCAGCATTGTGATTAAACCGATAAACAAAAGCAAAAAAGCTAAAGAAACGAAAGAGGTATTAAAAAAGGTGGTTGAGCCTACAGATGGTCTCGTAAGGAACGTGAAGGAAATAAAAAGTGGGGGAATAATTGTAGAATGCAAAAATAAAGATGCTTGCGAGCAAGTACAACAGAAAGTAAGAGAGGCTATTGGAAACGAATACGAAGCTAAGAAGTCTAAAGAAAAAGCTGAGATAAAAAAGGTACTGAAGATAGTTGGCAAACTGAAAAAATAAGCAATGATCGATTGATAGAATGCCTAACCAAGCAAAACGACGTATGCGAAGAAAAAGGACTCAAAGTGCTAAAGATGTATGATAATACTAACCGTAGAGACGAAAGTTACATAGCATTAATAGAAACCGATGCAATCACCTATGAAAATGTATTGCAAAAAAAAGGGTTAATATAGAGTGGGACACTTGTGTCATTTACGAACACTTAAACGTTTTGCGGTGTTTCAAATGCTTCGAATATAAGCACAAAGCCAGCGAATGCACAAATAAAATGACATGTAGTAAATGTGCCGGGAACCACGACAGTAAAGAATGTACCTCAAATATAATACAATGTGTAAACTGTATCGAAATGGTGAGGAAGAAAGTTATTGAGGAAGATGTTTTAGAAAGTTATTGTAGATAGATTATTCGACGGAATATTAAAGCTGACAGCCTCTCCTCGAATCAGCATGCATATTCCAAGGGGAAATCCGTGGAGACCGCACCCCATGAAATCGTAGCGACGATTGAAATAGGATTGGCCTTAAAGGAAAACACGCTCGGAGTTTTTCTCCATATCAAGGGTGCTTTCAACAACGTCTACCGAAGTCTGTTGTTAGCTCCCTTCTCAGGGTGGGGTGCAGCGAGGTCTGGTGGATTTTGTTGAGCTCCTTCTCGGAAAGAGAACTATTCTACCAGAACTATGGGATGGTTCCATTACAAAGTATGTGACTAGGGGCACCCCCCAAGGGGGCGTTCTCTCCCCTCTACTCTGCAATCTAACAGTGAACACCTTACTTCTAAGCCTTAGGAGCACCGGTTGTCAAGTCATAGCGTACGCCGATGACATAGCAATCGTTGCAACGGGCAAACATCTTCAGGTCCTGAGTGAGTTATTGCAAAACGCGCTAGGTCTGGTAAACATCTGGTCCAAGTAATGTGGACTTAGTGTCAATCCTGCCAAGACAGAAATGGTACTTTTCACAAGGAAGTATAAAACTCCCTTATTTAACCCTCCCACCCTAAACGGGGTGGCACTTACTCTCTCACCCAAGGTGAAATACCTTTGTGTTATTCTGGACAGAAAGCTGGACTTGAAGCGAAACATTGTAGATCGCTCCAGGAAGGCCAATACCTCCCTGTATGCCTACAAGGCGGCTATAGGCAAAAAATGGGGAATAAAACCACATATAGTACACTGGATGTACACAGCTGTGATAAGACCCATCCTTTTCTGCGGGGTCACCGTATGGTGGCCTGCGCTAAATAACACCATATCCAGAGCCAAGGTGGAACGTGTGCAGAGGACGGCTGCCATGCTCGTCACGGGAGCCCTGCCCACCACACCCACCAAATCTCTGGAAATTATCTTAAATCTTCCACCTGTGGATCTCTACGGCAAATTTCAGGCCAGCTGCAGTGCGGCCAGGCTAAATACAATCCAGCCGTGGAGAGACTTNATGCTCGTCACGGGAGCCCTGCCCACCACACCCACCAAATCTCTGGAAATTATCTTAAATCTTCCACCTGTGGATCTCTACGGCAAATTTCAGGCCGGCTGTAGTGCGGCCAGGCTAAATACAATCCAGCCGTGGAGAGACCTCAGATTCGGGCACGCAAAAGTACTTGAAACTCTACCGGATAATCTACGACAAATAGATTATACCACTCCACTACTCTGTTTAGATAACAAATTCTCCACAAGAATCCCAGAGAGGAACGACATGAACCCAGGGTCTACGGACATATATACAGATGGTTCCAAGCTTAACAAAAGAGTGGGTAGCGGGATCTACTCTGGCGAACTCGCGCTAAATCTCAGTTTTCGCTTACCGGACCATTGCAGCGTTTTTCAAGCGGAATTAAACGCCATAATGGAGGCGGCTCGGTGGCTTATAACCTCCGCCCCTCCAGGACGGCCTATCTCTATCTATTCTGACAGCCAGGCTGCTATCAAATCTCTCAATTCTAACGAAGCAACGTCCAAAGTAGCCATCGAATGCAGGAAGACTCTCAACCTGCAGGCATCAAAATGCTCCTTGACTGTTGTATGGGTCACTGGACACAGGGACATCCCTGGCAACTGCCTACCCGACGAGCTGGCAATGAGGGGGACGCAAATATCTGTAGTCAATTCTGGTCGGAGTGCGGGCATACCTCTAACCTCCTGCAAACACAGACTAAACGCGAAACTCGTTGAGGAGGTAAATATAAGATGGGCTGTGGAAACCACCTGTCATATTACCAGGCAAATATGGCCAAAGATTGATGTAAAGCGATCTATAGCTCTTACCCGGCTGGACCGCTCCTCTCTTAGATTAGTAGTCGGGTTAATCACCGGATACTGCCTGATGGGCACACACGGAAAGAGGTTAGGATACCTCACCAACGATTTCTGTCGCAGCTGCAGAGACGAGGAGGAGGTGGAGACCATCGAACACTATCTCTGCCAATTCTTCAACAAGTACTTTGTAGATTGTTTAGCCGATTTGAACTCGGCGAACGTTCTCGACTTTTTGTGCTTTATAAAATGCACTCGGTGGTTTAATTAACGCTACCCGCTCTGCGCGGGGCAGCCACTCTAACCTAACCTAACCTAACCTAACCTAATACGACGTTTCCACGCTTCGTAATTCCCTCTCTCATTCGTCATACGCCATCAAATTACCCTTCGAATTACGTAATTTACCTCATCATTAACGAGTCGCTGCCTTCTCTAATATTTATCGGAAATATATCGAAGTTTTCACCGGCCTAGTCCCATTTGCTGGCACTTTTTCTAGTTGCTGGAAAACTAATTAATAAAATATTCTCTATGTAAATTAAAATCTTTGATAACTTAAATTTTGGCTCTATCTTCGATATTTGCAATACACAAAAACAATAATAAATATCGAAGAACAAGAACAAGAAATATAGCTGCCAAACGAATTAGTAAGGTGTGACGTGGAAAGAGGGTAATTCACTAATTAATTATCGAATTACGCTGTAGGGAGGTCACCTAACTATAAATGCACTATAAGTTCACTATTTTTCAACTAGAGGTGACTTCGCCTTATGTTTTCCAGGCGTACTGATTTTTCAACTCTTGTAATGATTTTATTAATTTCTTCAATCAGTACGCTAATGTCCTGATTTTTCAAAATGTGTACTGATTTCAATTCAAACAAAATACTTTATGATTTTCTTAAGGTTGTTATATAACGTTGGAACTTCCTTAAACTAGACCGTAAAAAGTAAAAATAAAATAATTTAAGTATAGTTGGCATGCTTCTNCCTTAAACTAGACCGTAAAAAGTAAAAATAAAATAATTTAAGTATAGTTGACATGCTTCTGATAATGTGNTCTTCAATCAGTACGCTAATGTCCTGATTTTTCAAAATGTGTACTGATTTCAATTCAAACAAAATACTTTATGATTTTCTTAAGGTTGTTATATAACGTTGGAACTTCCTTAAACTAGACCGTAAAAAGTAAAAATAAAATAATTTAAGTATAGTTGGCATGCTTCTGATAATGTTTGATATGCCCAAGAAATTAATACAACAAAAATATCAATCGAATTATGGGCATATCGCCGGGTCGTTACATTCCAGTTGCGATAACATCGTGCGACAGTCTATTTTACACATGAAAAAATCAAGATATTCACAAAACTGGGGGCCAAATATAGTAAAACTGAGTCTCTCTAATGTCAGAATTTTTTTAAAAGGACTTTGAAATTTCTAGAATTGCTTGAATAAAAAAATTATTCAAAAGATTCGGTGCATTGAAGAATAACAACATGGGTTTAAATTAAAAGGAAAAATTCTGTAGAATAGAAAAAAAAATTAATTTTTGGGTGCACCAGGACGAATAAGAATTGAAAATGTCCTTTTAAAACTTTATCCTTGAATATCCTTGGAAATTTCCAATACTACTAATAACTAATATATAAACTACCACATCCTCAAATTTCATCCTTCTAACTTTATTAGTTTTAGATAAAAAAATTTTCCGCTTCTCTTTATAAGATATAGTTGCAATATACATAAATGAATATACTGGAATCATTATTATGGAACTATGCATGCGCTCTTAAAGAACAAATTGAACGTATGATTTACTGCTTAACCCTCTAGAAGGCCAATTTTTTTATGAGTTGAAAAATTCTGGAATGGGTGATTTTAGCACGAGAGATCCAAAACTGATGTCCATTTCGATCTGTGACAGTAAATTTTTCCTACAGGGGAGAACAACCAAGACCGTCTGGAGACGGGCTCGCCGATATACTTACACATATTTTCAGCTTTCTCTTACACAATGTTGACCTACGAACCTGCAGACGGTCAAAAATGCAAACTTGGATTTTGAATGTCGGCAAGCAGGTCTGTAGATGGTGTGTGCTCGAAAGCAATTTTCTCCATTTCGAATGGTGACAGAATTATAAAACTTATATTAAAATACGGTGCTTTTAACAACGAGATCCAACGATTTTTTTTATATCAAAAAATTTATCAAAAGAAAAATTTCTTTAATTACGAAATTACTAAATAGCAAGAAAGAATTAATTTTAACCGTGTTTTCACAATCTGTAATTCAACTGCCGATTAAAATAAAATTGGCATAACGGATTAAAATTTAAAGCGCTGTAAAGGTACGATTTTTGTCTAAAGATCGTGCCTTACAAATATAGAAAAAAATTATTATAGGGCACTAAAAAGGTGTTTAGTTAACGACCGTCTGGAGGCGGTTCAGCCTACTAGAGGGTTAAGTATTTTTATTGTTTTGTAAATAAACATTTTTGAGTTTAAGAAAATATAAGATTTCTGGTATCCTTTACTAGTTAAAAAAAAAATCGGATTGTAATTTTTTAGTTTAAAATATTTTATTTAAAAAAAAGGTATTTTTTGATTTTAAGATTTTTTCCTCAAATTTTTATATACGAAGTATACAAATATGCATACCCAAAGAAAGGGGTTTAATCGCCTTTACAACGATGCCAATTTTTTAAAAAACGCTTTGAAATTTTTTTGTTTAGAATATATTTTTTTTATAAAAAAAGATATTTTCTCCATTTAAGTGTTTTTTTCAAATTTTTATATACGAAGTATACAAATACGCCTATCAGAAGAAAGGAGGTTTGACTGCGTTTACAACTATATCAATATTTTAAAAACCGGTTAGTAATTTTTTGGTTTAAAATATTTTTTTTTCATAAAAAAGATATTTTTTCATTTTAAATGCATATCAGGGTGTAATCACGTTTACAACGATACCAATTTTTTAAAAACCATTTCAACATTGTTTGAAATATATGGTTTTTCATTTTTCGAAGACCCGACCTTATAACACTTGTAATATAAGTTTGCACAAAATAAAGTTATATACCACTCAAATAAGAGCAATAGGCGGACTACGTCTATATTTTTAGTTTTTTAGTTATGTACATATGCATAACAATAAAAAATATTTTTTTACCAAATGCCCTATTTGGAACTTCGAAGGCCAACTTCGAAAAATGGAGAAATTACTTTTTTACCTATGACTCAATCTCTTAAAAAAATTGGTTTGGTCCAATACCCAGCCGAGTGCTGTTCTGTGTAATGATTCCAGTATCTTATAAAAGAAGTGTAAAATTTTATTTATCTAAAACTAATAGAGTTAGGATGTGGTAGTTTACATATTAGTCCTGGATATATATCTTTTTCAAAAATAAATATTGGAAATTTCCCAGGATATTCAAGGATAAAATTTTTAATGTTGAAAATGACATTTATTCGTCCTGGTGCACCAAATAATTATTATTTTTTGAATTCTACAGAATTTTTCCTTTTAACTGATACCCATATTGTTACTCTGCAATAAGGGTTAGCAGACGTACTGCTTTTGGGAGTACACGTACTCCTTTTTATTGCAATGTACTCCCTTGTACTGCTTTATTAGTTTTGTACATCTTTCGTTCTCCTTTTTCCAGCTATTAATATTTTATCATTTACAGGGTGTAAAATAATAACTATAGCACATTTTTTTTGTTTTTTATAAAAGGGACCTTTATAGATTTTGCAAACATTTTATTAATTCGTTTTTAAATTTTAACCTTCATTTGAGTTTACCAGCGGGTTTGGGAGAAAAGCGCAAGCGGCACGCAAGTCTTCGTCGGTTACTTTATTACATATCTTCTGAGTGCCGCATGAACTTATCTCCCAAAGCTGGCAAATGCAAATCAGGATTAAAATTTTAAAACTAATTAATAAAATTAATGTAAAGTATTTACAAAGTTAACAAAAAAATACTATTTTTCGCAACATCTATAAAGGACCCTTTTATTTTTCAAAAAACCTGTGCGATGGTTATTATCTTACGTCCTGTACTTTGTCATTCATATTGTGGCAAACACTACTCTTAATAAGCAAAGTTAAGTGTGATAGTGAAAAAGTGTAAGCATGGTCGTAGCAAGGTAGGTGCAGAGCGCTCGGGTATAAAAATCAGAAAAACATTAAATTAATTATAAGGCTAAAGTTAAAAAAGTGGCCATATATTCAGAAAGAGTTTGGAATTCTTTTGTAGAATGTAGTTGGGGAAAATTTCCTATAAGAGCGGTCATTGAAGAGGTGGTGAGCGATGGGGGAGTGGGCGTGGCACCCCCGACCACCTAGGCCCCCTATGGGTCCCTAGGGACGCCTTAGAAAAATCGCCAAATATCACAATTGGGTGCCACGCTCACTCCCCCTTTAATCACCATTTCTTTAACGACCGCCCTTGTTGGAAAGCCAGCTCATTTAGTTATTTATTTTTAACACTTATTGTTGCTTTGAAAAAGATTTCTAAAATATCTAATGTTTATTTGTACCTAATTAATAGTAATTTGTAACAATAAATTGCACAAAAAATTAAAAAAATGTACTCCTTTTTTAGGTCTTGTACTGCTTTTTTTCTATCGAAAATATAAATGTACTCCTTTCTCCATTTCAAAATCTGGCAAACCTATCCATGGGCGTGGCCAGGATCGAATTTAGGGGGGGACGGCCCCGACATATAAAAAAATCCCAAAATTTTCATCTTTACACATTCATATTTCTGGCATGCCGGGACGATATGTACATGCCGATTTGTTTTACAAAAACTATTTAAAAAGCAGACGTGTCGGTTGCTCAGCAAACCGGTTAATCATTTCTGCAATTATTTCATATTGATTCGCTAAAACAAATTTTCGATGTATTCTTAAAAGGCATAAACCTAAAGGTAAATTTTATAGGAAATTAAAGTAACAATTTATCAAAACTAGTAGTAATATGAATGAGTACTAAGCTCAAAATTTATTTAAAGAACTTCGTGAAAGACAATGATTAATCTTGTATTGCTAGTGTTGTTCCGATACGAATAACTACAAGTAATTACTCTATACTTTGTTCATGTACTGAGTACTTGTTGTACTCGCATCCTTCCCGCAAGTACTTAGGTGGGTANTGCTTTTCCAAAAATTCTGAATTTCGGTTCTGACAATATATGAATCATGCTGTTGTGGTTTTTGCACCACGTTAAGTTGGCTAATAAAGAAAGTGTCAATTCCTGCTTTCCCGTACTAGTCAATTATTAAAATTTTGCAAGATACAAACTTGTGGCTACTTTTTCGGTAAGTTTTGGTCGGAGAGTACTCGAACCGATTCTGTTTTTCTTCACATGACATAAGTATTTACAATAAGTTCGATATGAGTTNGTTCTGACAATATATGAATCATGCTGTTGTGGTTTTTGCACCACGTTAAGCTGGCCAATAAAGAAAGTGTCAATTCCTGCTTTCCCGTACTAGTCAATTATTGAAACTTTGCAAGATACAAACTTGTGGCTACTTTTTCGGTAAGTTTTGGTCGGAGAGTACTCGAACCGATTCTGTTTTTCTTCACATGACATAAGTATTTACAATGAGTTCGATATGAGTAAGTATTGAGTACTTCTCTCCGATACATTTGTGGCATCGATACTTTTCTTCAATATTTTTAAAGAGTACAGGTATCGAATACAAGGTCGTATGGGAACNCTTTTCTTCAATATTTTTAAAGAGTACAGGTATCGAGTACAAGGTCGTATGGGAATAACACTGTTGTTGTTGTTGTTGTTGTTACAACACTATGTATTGCTAGACACCTGATAACCCAGGATAATTTTTAAGTTCTTAAAAGACATTACTCTACTCTAAGCTTCGTGCAGTGGGCCATGAGAAAACCGTCATCTTAAAGGTATAGTCCAACCTTTCACAATATCTGGTATTAGTCTTAATCTGAAACGCAATAATCATTGAAAATTGGCGCCGTTTATGGTGAAAAGCATTTAATATCACACTTCCAAACTAAAGCTTTCTTAACCCGTAAGTCTTAATCTGAAACGCAATATTCATTGAAAATTTGCGCCGTTTATGGTGAAAAGCATTTAATATCACCCTTTCAAACTAAAGCTTTCTTAACCCTAGAAGCCTAATCTATTGGGAGTAACGTAAGGCCCTAACATACGCCTTAGAGGCTTATGTACATAAAAGATAACCTGTGAGCTAAAAGATACTTAGACCTGCCTTACTTTTTAAAGAATATTGAGGTTGTAAGTTTGGCTAATAATAAAACATAGTTTTATTAATAAAAACTATAACCACGTTTATTTAAAACAACAAAATAAAAAGTAAATTTTGTGTTAAAATTAAAAAAAAAGACCGTATACGCCTTGCAGACGTAGATTACACCTTTGGGGTTTCAGTACAAAAATTCAACCACTGGTCCTAAAAAATTTTAAATATGTATACCGGCTAATTTTGGATCGTTCATTTTAAAAATCACATACAAAAATGTGTAAAGCTTTGAGGTTTGCGCTCATTCAGGGTCCTTTTTAATGGTCAGTGATATCCTAGGTGTTTAAAAAAGAAAGGGATCACAGCTATTTTTATTTTTTGCTTTCGTGAAATATATTTGAAAACTATGAATAATACCTAATAACTTTTCCGAATCTCAATTCGACGGAAATATGGTTAATATTTTGCAATAGGTTATATTTCTCACTATCGACTTTTCTGACTTTTTTGACAAACACGGTCAACTTCAACTGCAGCTTGCACTTTAGTTTGATATATAGCTCAATTCTGTGGCTGCTACAGATCGGCCTAACTAAGTCGTATGACTGAGCAATTATATATAGATACTGAAGGCCTGAACTACAAAACATAGCGACATGTAACACATCATGTAAGTGCCAGTTTATATCATGTCGCTTATACATGTTTGAAAGTGATATATGAAGACACTGCCGAATAAATTCAAATCAAATCATGCATCAAATTTATGCATGTTAACAAAAGGAACATATGCGACATATTCAGCATTATTATTTACATTGTATATACGGGAAGAGATTTTCCGAATTTTCCAAGCTCCTACTATAGTAAAATTTTAAAACAATTATCGAATTAAAAATCTATATACATTTTCATACAAGGCAGGATTAAACAGTATTAAAGAAAAATGCTGCAAAAACACAACAGCAAACAACAGCTGAGCTAAGAAGCAATGACATGCTATAACAATATGTTTGAGATGGAATGACATGGCATAGCAATGCATGAAATTTTTGAAAATTACATTTTAATAGATACGCCGGGAAGAAGTTAAGAAAATGTTTGAATTTATATTTTGTTACCTACTTCACCGATTTGAAATCTGCAAACTATACCTCATGAGCATGAAATGGTATTATAACTTTGGTCCGATATTTGTAAGTACCAGAATAAGAAGAGATAGACTAATGAAAATGTGTACTTATATATGTGACCAGAACATCGAGCTGAGCCGACTTAGGCATATGGCAACCGAACTTCAGTTGGGTGGCCACTGGCTGAAATGGTCAGAGAGAAAAATTAAAAACGCAGTTATACTATATTTGGCTCTTAGTTTTGGGAATACACTTACGTCTTTTTTATGCGGCACATAAAATGAATCTGCACAAACAAGTTATTTAATTTCATACAAACATTGGGGATGCGTTCCAGCATTTTCAAAAACCGCATAAATTCAGATACTCCATGTAAAAAATCCTAAAAAACCGCATGAAAAAAATCCAGAGATTAAGCAAACAAATACAATTTATTTCTACACTTCAATAATTATTCTTCCATGTAAAACCGAACATTAATCAAATAAATAAAATTGTGTCTGCNTTTTCAAAAACCGCATAAATTCAGATACTCCATGTAAAAAATCCTAAAAAACCGCATGAAAAAAATCCAGAGATTAAGCAAACAAATACAATTTATTTCTACACTTCAATAATTATTCTTCCATGTAAAACCGAACATTAATCAAATAAATAAAATTGTGTCTGCATTTTAACCAAAAAACAAAAAATACATGAATTATGTAAGAATACGAAGACAAATTATTTATCAGAAGCATTGCCTCTTACACATTGAAAAAAAGTAATAAAACTGTCAAAAAAGAAAAATCGCTACAGCGCGAAAAGGGTTTGAAAAACCGCATAAATTCAAGTCCGCATAAAAAACAACCGCATAATAAGAGACCTTAATATATATTGATTTTTTCGTGTTTTAAAAATTTTTGGTTTTTGTCGCACGGTGTAATATGATGGAGATTAAATTATTTAAAAAGAACGCCGACGTTTTTTTGTTGAGTGATCACGTTTCCGTGATTACTGGAGTGAGTTGGAGTACAAAAAAATAAAAACGCAGCAACTTCTTTTAAATTCATACACGTTTGCTTTATCGATATCTCTTCGATATATTTCAAAAAGGGGAATATCTGGCGAAGTGGCAGTCTGGCTAGTAGCAAGTCAAAAATAGAAGTGAGGGTCGGCCTATTACATAATTACTAGGCAACCTATTCAAAGAAAATTCACAACAGTTATTTCGAGTTTAGTAGTATAAGAGTTCTAATAATAGGGGGGTACCAGACCTGCAGCGCTTCGTCCATAACAATATTTCAAAAAGAAAAATAAATTTTAACTTAAGCCTCGCTCAGGTCCATGTCCTCGACATGGCGGCGGGCCTGCGTAGTGGTGAGCAGAAACAACTCCTGAAGCTCCTCCAACGTTTCCAATGCCTTGGACATCAATATATATATATACTAGGCCGGGTCGATTTGTGGGGAGGCAAAAAAATCGCCCATTGCTCTGTGAAAATCATATTCTAGGGATCAAAATAAGAAACTTTGCCGAAGGAACCATACCTCTAAAACGAATTCTGATGTCCCCCAATTTGGGTCGAACTTTTGGGTAGGGGCAAATTTTGAAAAATCCCACTTTGACCCATTTAGAGTGCTCCAATCGAGTCCAAATGTATGACCGACCCCCACTAACTTTGGAGGCCCGACCCACCGATGCCAGTGGCACACCCCCTGGAACCCCCCTGGGGGTTCACCATACAAACATTTCAAAAAATCGCCGGTTTTGCACTTTACATGAAAAAATCAGCGAAATGCCTATGTTTTTTCTTTTTGGAGTTTATTTTTCTCTTTAGAAATTTATTTAGTCAGAACATATGTAAATGAAAAAATGAATTTAACTTAGTAATAGAAAAGAAATTAAAAAAAATTATTAGAAATTAGCGTTTTTACAACCCTTTTAAAACCAAGGCATCACTGTG
This sequence comes from Rhagoletis zephyria, assembly GCF_001687245.7. Classification (NCBI taxonomy): domain Eukaryota; kingdom Metazoa; phylum Arthropoda; class Insecta; order Diptera; family Tephritidae; genus Rhagoletis; species Rhagoletis zephyria. The sequence continues at coordinate 77,055 of NW_016158897.1, read as the reverse complement.
ATGCATTTGCATGTCGTAAACATAGTTGTGTGGGTTTTTTATTCAACCGTTTTAAAAAATGAAGGTATCACTGTGACACAATTGCAAATCGGAAAATTGCTTGTGTGCGTTTTTTAAGACACAGCTGCATGTCGTAAACTTACTTGTGTAGTTTTTTTATAGCACCTACTTAAGAAATGAAGGTTGTTTTTACAACCCTTTTTGTGGGTATTTTAAGGCACCTTCTTAAGAAATGCGCGTTTTTTGCAACCATTTTAACAATTAAGGTATCACTGGAATGCACCGCAACCCTTTTAAACAATGAAGGTATCACTGTGACACAATTGCAGATCGTAAAATTGCTTGTGTTGTTTTTTTTAAGCCACCACAAGACACAGCAGGTAGAATTGAAATTACCATTTCATTCTTATTACCTCGTCTCCTAGACCATATAT
>NW_016158897.1:54502-74865 GCF_001687245.7 Rhagoletis zephyria | reverse complement strand
TGTTTGGCCGAGCTTCTCCTCCGATTTGTGGCGTGCGCCTTGATGTTGTGACACAAAGTGAAGGGGCCTACAGTTTTACGCCGACTCCGAACGGCGATTGTATTTTTATGAGAAGCTGTTTTTCATGGCAGAAATACAATCGGAGGTTTGCCATTGCCTGCCGAGGGACGACCGCTGTTAAGAAAAAACCTTTTTTCAATATTTTTTTTTTTTACTTGACCCAGGTGGTGATGAGTGAAAGCGCGCACTGTTTACGACTACACCACAGCGGCCGACCTTGGAATTCAATAGTTTCATCTTTCTCGCGCGCTCAATTCGGGCTTGGAGGCTACAAGCGACCCTTCGGTTGCCTCTTTTTGATTTTAGTTTTCGGCTCGATGGAGGCGAGGAGGTGCGGTGGGCAGTGTGTGATATGCTCGACCACACCGACGGCAACTGCGTCGAGACCCAGTGGAATGGGTGGAATGCACAACCCAGTGGAATGGGAGGTGTCCAGGCAGTTCACGCAGTAGTGGTGCATCCGCGCTGACTCCAATAGTTCGCCTAGAATCATAGCGAGGAAGGCTCTGCAGATCTGCGACGGTGCGACAACAGAACCGACACTTGGATAATTCATCTCTGGATCTGTAAAGATACATCGAAGTACGTTGTTAGTTGTGAAGAAAATTAAGGCGAACAAATGCAACGAGGGGATGAGTATGTTATAAAATATAGTGGTTATGAGTTTGTGAGCTACTTACAGATAGGGCGATTGGGCTAAGCAGGTGGTAATAAACAGAGCTTCGTTATGTTTCGCGTGACAATTCCAGCTTGGGTGCGGATGTCCACGACGCGAATATTCTGATCAGGAGCGGGGTGTAATTTTGTGGCGCGTCCGAGGCGCCACTGATTGGGGGGTAGGAGGTCGTCTTTAGTGACGACTAGATGTCTTTCTCTAATGTTCGACTCTTGCCCCTTCCATTTATGCCTATTGTGCAGCTACTTAAGATACTCGTTTTTTCATCGTGTACTGAATTGGTAATGGAGTACTTTGAGTTTTCGCCATTTTGTAATAAGAGATAGATTCTCGTGGTTAGGTTCAGGGATTAATAGGAGTGGGGCGCCGCGAAGAAAATGGCCTGGAGTCCGTGCAAGTAAGTCGCTTGGTTTCTGTGACATGGACGATAACGGCCTGGAGTTAAGCACCGCTTCAATGCGCACAAGGAGAGTGGTGAACTCCTCAAAAGTGAATTTATGATTTCCAGCGACCTTTAGTAGATGGGTCTTGAAGCTCTTAACCGCAGCTTCCCACAATCCTCCCATGTAAAGAGCGTAGGGGGGAATAAACTGCCATGAAAGGCCATGGTAAATATACTCTTCAGCTACTTCCTGTGATACTTCTTGGACAAAGACAGAATAGATCTATATGCTTCTATGAACGTCTTGCCATTGTCTGACATGATTTTCTTGGGGATCCCTCGACGACCGGCGAATCGGGAAAATGCCGCTTTGAATGCTTCAGTGGTCAAGTCGGAACAAGGCTCCAGATGAATGGCTGTGGTGGAGAAACACACATACACATGCTTTGGAGTATTACGCTCGTCGTAGGGTTGACGTTTTAACCATAAATGGGCCGGCAAAGTCGACACCAGTAGCGTGAAATGGGAGCGAGTATGTCGACCGTTGTGGTGGTAAGGCAGCCATCATTTGGGAGTACATCTTCTGCTTGAGTACCGTGCACACCTTACAGTGAAAAATGCAAGTCTGCACCTTTTGCTTGAGTCGTGGGATATAATATTCCTGCTGAAACATGCGTGTCATCAGCTGTTTTTCAGCATCTAGTAGAGTGAAGTGAAGATAATCTAGGAAAAGAGTACAGTATCTTGATTTATCTGGAACAACGGTTTCCAGACGTACTGATTTGATCAGTATAGTACTGATTTTTCAACTCTTGTACTGATTTTATTCATTTCTTCAGTCAGTACGCTAATGTCCTGATTTTTCAAAATTTGTACTGATTTGTACTAAATTTTCAATTCAAACAAAATACTTTAAGATTTTCTTAAGGTTATAACATCGGAACTTCCTTAAACTGTACTGTAAAAAGTAAGAAAAAATACTTTAATTATAGTTAATATGTTTCAGATAATGTCTGATATGTCCAAGAAATTAATACAACAAAAAGATCAATCGTTTTATGGGCATTTCGCCGGGTCGTTACATTCCAGTTGCGCTAATATGATGGAGCTTAAATTATTTAAAAATAAGGCTGACATGTTTTTATCGAGTGTTGTTAGTTATCTCGAAAATAACTTTCAGTCTAATAACAACAAATTTGGATAATGGCTTTTGCCTATAACTTCGCAATTTACTGACCTTGTAAAAGAGTTTTGCATATAAGACATAGAGTTAGATACTCTTTTCAGCGAATTCTTAGTCTTTCAAAGTTTTTGCTTTGGAAATATAAACGAAGTCCTTAAATAGTGGAACTTTTCCACAGTTTGAGATTTTTTTTTTTTTTTAATACCACACTCAAACGAAGCATCTGAGAGTATAAAGTTTGCCCTGGCGCAAAGAGCTTCTACTTAGAATTTTTTAAAGTGAACTTGAAATTAAAAGTAATTTTAAAATGAAATGTATAGAATTCTTTGACCATTTAAAGACTGAAGATGGAAATGATCTCATTATTGCTATACAACTATGTCATAAATATAAAATAATTTATTGGCTTCTGTGTACAATGATGTGTACACTCATCGGCGTAGCCAGAATGAAATTTAGGGTACTATTTTATATATATATAAGGAAAATTTTAAAGTTAGGGGGGCTCGAGCACCCCCCTGTCCCTACCTGACTACCCCCATGTGTACACTCTTGTTAAAATGAATGACACTTTTATTTTTTATAAACTGTTTTTTTTATATACCAAAATATTGTTAAAAACATAGACTCTGGCGTTTTAAAGTATTGTGTGTTACTTACATTACAAGAAGAATACAAGAATTTATTTAATCATTTAGTACAAGTGAGACTTTTGTCTCTTACAGTACATCAACTAATGGATATATATCATAACTCATGTGACAATATCTTAATATTAAGAAAATATAAGTGTTTACAGAAATAGATAGTATAGATTAAAATAAAATAGTTAGATAACTGTTTTTCGTATTTCAAAAAATTCCGACAGAGCCAATTTGAAGCGCAATGCATTGCGTTCATTTTTTATAAAATTTGGTAGTGAGTTCCATAGTTTGATAGTACTGACGAAAAACGTTCTTGATGATGAGAGATATTTATAGCGTGGAACGATAAGGTTACATGTTCTGTTAGACTGCGCAAAACATAGATTTCGGAAAAGGTATTCTGGCTGCTTTTCATTAATTAATTTATTTAAGAAAATTAGGTTGTGATAGTTTAGGAAATTAGTAAGATTGCAGTCCAGTATTTTAATAGAAAACTCTGATATATGATCGTATTTTCTTTTAGCGAAGATATATCTAGCACAATTGTTCAAAGCAAGTTGCAGTTTTCTCTTTGACTCGTAGTCAATATTACCAAACACAAGCCCTCCAAAAGAAATGTAAGGAACTATGAGTGTTTTGACCAGCATTAATTTTACATTAGTGGGAACGAAGTCAGCAGTGTACCATAATTTTCTTAACACAAAGTAAATTTTTGATAAGATGTAATTAACATGATTTCTACAACCAAGATGAGAGTTTAATTTGAACCCTAGGCTACTAACAACCGACTCATAGTTGATGCTCGTACCCTGCAATGTGACCAATGGCAAATTATTTACAAGTTGCAAAGAATGGGAAATACAAATAGCTTTTGTTTTGGACGCATTTAGATTTAAATAATTGTCTCTCGCCCATGAAGAGATGCGCTCAAGATCCTCGTTTATTCTATACACCAAATCATCTGATAATCCAATTGGACGAGATAAATATATTTGTGCATCGTCAGCATAAAGATGTATTGAAACACTCTTACAGCAATGAGTAATATCATTAATAAACATACTGAACAAAATTGGTCCAAGTATAGATCCTTGAGGTACCCCGGAGGAAAGAGACTTCGTCTCAGAGCAACCACTTTTAACATCTACCTTCTGCCAACGATTCCTCAGATAGCTTTCAAGTAATCTCAAAGCACTACCAGAAAATCCAAAATAATGTTGTAATTTGAACAGAAGAATGGAATGATCTACTGTGTCGAAGGCTTTAGAAAAATCTAAAAGTGTCAGCACAGTCAGATCACCTCTGTCATAAGCAGGGCGAATATCTTCAATTACCTTGAGTAATGCTGTTGCGCAACTATGGCTGGCCTTATAGCCCGACTGGCATTCCGTTAGAAGGTTGTTTTTGTTAAGGTGTTCAGTGATCTGAACCACAACTAACTTTTCCCAGATTTTAGAAAGAGCAGGAAGTATACTTATGGGCCGAAAATCCATTGGTGAAGCAGCCGATGGCTTTTTAGCAATAGGAATAACTTTTGCTATTTTCCAAGCATCGGGAAAAACTGAGGCCGTTATTGAAAAATTAATTACATGTGTCAACGTAGGAGCAATGTGAGGTGCAATGAGTTTCAGAAACCTAAGATTTATGCCATCCTCGCCAACGGCATTGGACTTTATGGAATGCAAAGTTCTTATAACATCATCCTCTGTTACTGCGATAAAGTTAAACATGTTTAATGAAGTATACAAAATATCTCTATTTACTTGAAAATTACCATTACTTCTAAAATTACTCGACTGCAGAAAGAAGTCGTTCATGGTGTCAGGGTCTAAATCACATTTCGACTCGATTTTACTTCCTACACCCACTGAATTAAGGTTTTTCCATAAGTTTTTGGTAGGTAAATTAGTGTCAAGCTTTGATTGAAAAAACATTCTTTTGGAATTTCTAATTGTCAGCGTGGCATGATTTCTGGCTAAACGATACAAATTCCAGTTTTCATTTGTGGGATGTTGCTTCCAAATTTTATACAACCTACTACGTGTTTTAATAGTAAGCAAGACTTCTTTTGTGAACCATGCCTGTTTATTAGATTTAATTTTGACCGCTTTTACAGGTATGTATTTATTATATAGATAATCTATAAGAGACGTTAGATATAAGAGTTTTTGGTTAATATCCGGAAACATCCAAACGCGGTTCCAATATAGCAAATTAGCCTCGTATGTTAGTTCAGAGAAATTTACTGACCTAAAATCCCTGTAATAAAACTGAGTTTCGGTATTACAATTAAAATTAATATTATATGATATAAACAACATATCATGATCAGATATTCCAGCAAGAGAAAACTGATCATAATGAAGTACACTGGAATGGTCTGAGATGCACATTAGATCTAGCATGCTAGGTTTGCAGTTAGGTGAAAACCGTGTAGGAAACTTATTTACGACTTCTAAGCCAGCGGAATACAAATTATCAATCAATGTAATTGATCTCAAATCGTTGCTCAATAGATCTATGTTAAAATCACCGCAAACCAAGATATGTTCATATTTGCATATTAGCTCCGACAGTTTCAGGAACAAATTGTCCAGCTCATACATTTTGTTAGGGTTGTAAACACATACAACGAGGCATTTCGTGAATCCATCGCTAACTTCTATAATTAAATACTCAACAGAATCATTTTCGCTAGATTTGAAAATAATATTATGCCTCAAGATTTTTTTACAATAAATGGCAACACCTCCACCTCTCGCTCCAGTCTTCCTATCATTACGTATCAAGGTGTAACCATGTAATTTATAAAATTCATCCTCAACATCATTTCTAAACCAAGTCTCAGTCACACAAAATATATCAATATTAGTATTTTTCAAAATATGATTCATATAATCAAGCTTCGGTAAATTAAAACTACGCGCATTTATATGGCAGAGCTGCAGACCTGTGTGACTGTTACTTACGAGTTTTAAAACAATGTCAAGACATTCGTTGTCAGTACTCAAACACTCATTTGGACTAGTCATTGGGATTAATGCAGTTTGCGCTTCGTGATGGGCTTTGTCTAGTGGAATTGGCAAGAATTAAAAAGTAATCATACATATTTATAAATATAATAGGAAAAGATGAAGAGAGAAATACAAAGTAAAAAATAAATATATATATATATTGGATGCTTGATCGTTGGTAGTATTCGGTCATCATCATTTTACTTCGCTGACAAGAGCATTCACTTCTTCTTTGCTTTTCACGATCTTCGCCTCAGTGTTTTGTTGCACTCTAACATATACTTTGCCTCTAATGCTAAAAGCAGATGCCAACGAACCTTGACGTTTCAGCTGTGTTGAGTGGTGCATTATTTCTCTGTTTCGCCGCGTTAAGCTTTCATGCACAAATATTTTGCCATAGCCAACTACATCAGCATCGGAGAGAGTTAAAGCTCGTTTATGCAGTTTCGCAAAAGTGGCTATAGCTTTGAGCAGTTGAATTCTGTCATGCGCTGTGTTAAGTTGGATCAATACAGGCGCTTGATTAGCTTTATTACTGTTCCTGTTCTTATTATTGTTTTTGTTTGAGCGCATACGGAAGGCTTGGCTGATGCCGGGTGTTTCGAGGTTAATCACTCCACACAGCTTAGTGAAAATCTCCTTCAAGTTTTCGTCACTGGAATACGGTATGCCATGCATTACAATATCTGTCGACACTGCCTTTTCCCCCAGATCTTCAACTTGCTCACGCAGTGCATCAACATTTCTTTTGAGCAATGCAAGCTCTGTGTGCACATATTAAACACCTGTCATTCTTTGTTCAATTTTGCCTAGTCTTTCTTTCGTATTCGCTAACTCACCAGTAAGCTCGCTCATTCTCTGCATAACTCTATTCTCTATAGTTTGCATAGATTCGTTTACATGTTTTATGATGTTCGCTTCGTGCGCTTTGAGTTTTTGTTCCCACATTTCATTTATGTGCTTGATAATGTTGTCTTCGTGTTTTTTTAATTTTTGCTCCCACGTTTGCATCAGCTGTTCGGCTGATACGCTCTCACCAGATAACTTCATATCAGCGCCTCGAGATGGTGTTGTATTTGACGACAGCATATTATTTTGCGACGATATATTTTCTTTTCGCGCCAAAGGTCCTGGTTGTTGTTGTCTCGTAATTCTTTTTGAGGCATCCATTACACAGAAGTCCAATAACAAATGCAAATACCAAAATTGTAGCAAAAGAATGTTAGATTTTATTTAACTTTACAGACAGCCAGCTAACGTGTAAGAATCAACTATTATTAAAAAACACGCAGATTGCATTAATTAATCATCCGACACACACTCGTTTTAATTTAATGTTTATTAAGCAAAAGAATAGCAATTTATTGTCAGCAAAACAAAAGCGCGTCTACTCTGACATAACGTCAAAGGGGAAAAAATTTTGCTTTGAATAAAAATGTACTGAAAAGTACTAATTTTTTTAGCATGAAAAAGACTAACGTACTGATTTCCTGCATACAAAATCTGGCAATCCTATCTGGAACTATGTTTGGATGACGCTCGTTATACGTCAGACCAGTGTAAGATAGGCGACCATTCACGCCATGTTTATCGAGAAAGGGACTCAGAGAGAACAACGAACATTCCGTGCTTACTCGAGTGAATTGGAATACAAAAAAATAAGAACGCAACAACTTCTTTCAAATTCATACACGTTTACTTTAATCACGTTCTTCAGATTTATAACTTCGATATATTTCAAAAAGGGGAATATCTTCCGAAGCAGCAGTCTGGCTAGTAGCAAGTCAAAAATAGAACTGAGAGGCGCCCTATTACATACCTACTAGGCAACCTATTCAAAGAAGATTCACAATAGTTCTTTTGAGTTTAGTAGTATAAGAGTTACAATAATAGGGGGGTACCAGACCTCCCGCGCTTCTTCCATTACAATATTTCAAAAAGAAAAACAAATTTGAACTTAAGCCTCGTCGAGGTCCATGTCCTCGACATCGAGTGTTGTTAGTTATCTCGAAAGTAACTTTCAGTTTAATAACAACAAATTTGAATATTCGAACGGCTTTTGCCTATAACTTGCAATTCTTCTTTCACAATTTATTGATATTGTATAAGTGTTTTGCATACAATACATAAGCCCAAAATACAATAGCGCGTTGGCAGTGCCAGTGACAGTTTCTGAAATCAGCTGTTTTTTTAGAAAGTGTGGTGTTCAAAGTTTTTGTGTATTTGAAGAAATTAATTTAAGCCATGAGGTAATATGGATGTAGTACTTAAATAGTGGTACTTTTCCACAGTTTGAAATAATATGTTTTTTTTTTTTAATGCCACACTCAAACGAAGCAGAAAGTATTAAATTTGCTTCCTGGAACTTCAAATTAAAAGTAATTTTTAAATGAAATGTATTTCTTTGACTATTTAAACACTGAAGAGGGAAATGATCTCAATTTTGTTATTCAAAAATGTCAATTCAACGAAAGCAATTTAAGTGAAAAATGATTTTAGTTCTTTCAATTTTATATGGAAATTGACAGAAAGTAAAAAATCATTTTCTATTTAAATTGTTAGTGAAACGNTATGGAAATTGACAGAAAGTAAAAAATCATTTTCTATTTAAATTGTTAGTAAAACGGGCTGNAAATGATCTCAATTTTGTTATTCAAAAATGTCAATTCAACGAAAGCAATTTAAGTGAAAAATGATTTTAGTTCTTTCAATTTTATATGGAAATTGACAGAAAGTAAAAAATCATTTTCTATTTAAATTGTTAGTGAAACGGGCTGTTACATTCATAATTTTGCTTTGAATAAAAATGTACTGAAAAGTACTGATTTTTTTAGCCTGAAAAAGTCTAACGCACTGATTTCGCGCATAACAAAATCTGGCAACCCTACTTTACTCGAGTACTTTACGTTGCATTCAACTTACTACTTTTACATTATGATGTCGCAAAAAAGCCAGTTTGTTTTCAGCTGACTTCAATTTCAAAGGAAAAATACCAACGGCCATTTAGTTTGACGAAAACTTTCTTGCCATCTGAGTATTTTTCAAACTTTTTTTGATTTCGACCTCAAAATTACACCGCGACCGCGAAAATGCCGCGCCCACTCTTGCAAAAATATTAATAATGATTTCCGTTTTTTTTTTCTTTTCCACAGGATCCCGGAGAAGCCCGTAAATGGATGGAAAATATGGGGATCGACCCCATGAAGAAGCTGGCACCCCACAACTCCTTCGTATGCATCCAGCATTTGGAACCCAAAGTAGTGGGTGGAAAATGCCTTATGAAGGGTGCCCTTCCAACGCTCAACTTGGGTAAGTTAATAATCATATAATAAGCGCATATTAGGCGGGTTAGTTATTTTTCTTAGGCCGATGAATTAATTTAAAGTGGCGAAAGAATTGTTTAATGTGTTTAGTGCGTTTCAAAATATAGTTTTAAAAAGTGAAGAGTGCTCCAGATGAAATACATATGGGGTATTCCATCGTCACGGGTGGGACATTTGTACAGCAAAAATAGGTTTTCTTTTTTAAATTTAAGTATAAAGTACTAAGCAATTCTACATTTCGATAAAGGTACACCTAGTTCACTAATATACGAGTTATTACCAAATACGAAAAATATTACAACTTGATTTTATATCGGAAAAATCCGGGCTGTTTCTTCTGTCACGGGCAGGACAAAGAAAAGACCCTGCTTTTTGGAGAACAATTATTTCACAGAAAGTCTGTGAATTTACTTAACATTTCTATCTGAATTAGATGTTTTACTATACATAAAAGAACCAGCAATCCTAACAAAGCACAAACCATAACAAGAATTAGTTGTTTATTATTAAAAAATTCAAAATTCTCCTGTCACGGGTAGGACAACTTTTGTCACGGGTGGGACACGTAAGATTTTCTTCATGGAATGGAGGTTCTAGTGAGATCAATATCAAAAGGCTTAGGTATGATAGTTGTTAGAGGCCAAATACAAGATCAATTGACCCACTTTTATCACAGTAGGGTCATTTTAAGACGCACGATATTCTGCTGCCCTCAGGATCAATTTTAGGGGGCAATATTTATACCAAACGAAAGCTAGAAGTCGCCAGTTTGATGTGTTAAAAAGCTGGGAGAATGGATTATTTGCAAACGCATGAAATTTTATATGCTTTTTCCAAATGCACTTCTGCACGGTGCATTTGATTGCAATGAAATTTTGAATGTGCCCTCATGATTTTCAAGTTTATTTAAACTATCTATGTATGTCTGGCTAACACTAACTACAGGTTAAACATGGATGCATCGGGTTGCAATTGTCGGATGTGTCCTCCTGACTTTAATCTTCACAATCTTGTATCATGGCAAGATCGTTGTTTAAACACCGTTGTTTTCCAAAGAATTCTTCATTCTCATTCTTTTGGTTGTTTCAGAATTTGGAGAACCTGTAACGTCAACCGCGTTTTTCGATTTTAGTTTTTGTAATTCAATTTTAATCCTTTCTTTTGTTACTGAAATAGCTTTTGATCAGAAAGAACGAAAGAAGGTTACCACCGCTATTTGTATTTTTTTGTATCATTTAATACTAAAGAAATTCATATACCAGACCCAAGGTTTGCTCTATGGTAATTAATTAACATTTTTTATTGAAATATTTTTCAATGGGTTGCTTTGCTCGTTTAGACATTTCCTTCATTTGGTACCAAACTTGTTTAATTTGGATAAGCGGTTTGTTTATTATCCGGAAAAGACTTTTAATTGGGAATAAAAAATATCTGGCCAAGTTTAACTGGTAAAAAAAAACTGTTATTTTCGGTTCCTTCAATATTCGCATTCGCAAAAGATCCGCATTGATTATTGCGAATGCGAATGTTAAAATTAATGCGGAAGCTCCGCGGTTGCGAATGCGATTGCGAATATTCGCAACAACCCTGATAACGACTACGTTATCACGTCGATAGCGATGTCTAACCTGCTGTTAGTGTTAACCAAACATTGAGTAACGGGCCCTAAGAGTGGCTGGAGTTGAGTTATTTTTGGAAAACTGATTTCATGGACAAATCAGGCTCAAATTTATCTATTCTTTGGTGAAACCATAGAACGTCAGAAATGATCTTGTGTATTGATGTCTAATCCGAAAAGTTATCTGCATTAGAATACGTGTACGCAGATACATATATCTTTGTCACTTAAAGGCTATTTATTGGATTGAATTTATAAGTTAGGCGAACTTCTAGATATTTTTGGTTGGAAGTTTTGGGGTAATTGTTAGTATTGACTTTTGGATTGTTGTTAAGCAACCCCCTTCATAGAATTCTCTGGCGTCTCTATGATAGTAATGTTTACCTTGACCTTTCGAGCTGACCACGCGAAATTTTTTACTACATCGCTTAGCCCATCAACAGTATTATGGTGTTTAGTCAACCTGAACTTCAAATTTTTGTGGCATTAAACATAGATTTGAAACGTTAAACTTTTTTTTTTATTGTTATTCACCATTAGAAAAAAATGTATAAGTGATTGTCACGGGCGGGACACGATAAAAGGTTTCAAAATCTCTAAAGTAGGCACTTATAATATAATAAAAGAGATGAAATAGCGCTGCATAGTATAAACACACTCTAGTTATGAAATTATAGAAAAATCCCCGAAGTAGTAACTAAGCAATACGAAGTTTAAAACCTTTTTGTCACGGGTGGGACATTCAAAACCGTAGTGTTTTCACCCCTTTATATAATTTAAATGCTTATTTTTCTTCAATGCCATGTTGCTTCTTTGGGACGAAGAAAGATAGAGACATGTATTCCCCACTTCAAAAAAATAATAACTTTGTAAATACTTGATTTTGCAGAGACTTCTATATTAAAATATATTGTCGTATTCAATTATTTTTCTAATATTGAAGTTTTGAGTGCATTTACAGTGTAATAAAATAATATAACTAAATTTTTTCTTAGAAAGTACGTTAATTTGAGATATTTAGCATTGATTCATCAAGCATTCCATGTTCAATAAGTTACTATATAATTGGAGACAATGTTTCACATACTCATGGAATACCCCATATATATTAAATATGTATTTAAAAGTCGATGGAGTCACGTCCTATGTTTGTACATACATACATTCTTATATGAAAACAAACAGTGGTCAACAAAATAATGCGGCATTCTGTCCAGTTTTGACTATTTTTCTTTTATAAAATATTAATAAACTTTAAAAAACGCAAAAGAAGCCCATTACAATTTATAATAATAATGTGGATATTTGAAGTGTCTTAAAATTCGCGTTGATTTTTTATAATTATTTTGTTGGCGCATTTTATTTGCGTATGTATGTACATACATATATACTTATATGAAAACAAACAGTGGTCGACAAAATAATCCGTCATTCTGACCATTTTTGACTACTTTTAAAGTTTGAAATCTCAATTTGAGCTACATATCCTTTTATAAAAAATTAAGAAACTTTAAATAAAGGCAAAAGACGCCAATTACAATTTATTATTATAATGTGAATGTTTGAAGTGTCTTAAAATTCGCGTTGATTTTTTATAATTATTTTGTTGGCGCATTTTATACACTATTGTTGCCTATCGTTTCTTTACAGAATAACGATGTTTTTTCACACATTTGAAGTGCTTTGTCAAAACAAACTCGAAGTGGTTATGTAAATTTTCTCGATATTTTAATTATTTTACCTCAACCAATATACAATTTTTGGTAGGTACTTAGAAACGAAGCACAAAATGATATATAGGTGACGACATTGAGTTTATCATGCCCAAGTTATGCCAGAAAAAAATTCCCAACCATTTCTGATCACTATTTTAAGTTGCCGGTTTGAGGGTTAAGTAATTACAGCACACGGCAAAGAATACATGGCGCACATAACTTTCTATAATAAAAACTGCATATTAGTAGTGGTTAATATATATTGGGGGTTGGGGTGTAAGCTCTCTGATTAACAAAAAAATTTCAGGTATAAGTGTCACCGTTTTTGAAATATTTACATTTTTTTAATTAAAAAAAAAAATCGTGCCTTTTCATGATTCAATAGTTGCGTTCGATAACAAAATTAGCCAACACCAGCCAACAATCAAATTTTAGAGAGTAAGCGAAAATTCTCTCCCAAAGAGAAGAAAAAGCAAAAAAGTACACGAACAGGAAATTAGCCATCACTTGCAAAAACCGGAAGAAGAAGACACACCAGCTGACTTTGTTTATGTTTTATTTGTAAACAAACTGAAATTCATGTTGCCTCCATGGAAGAAAAAAGAAAAGTGAACGTTCAATGTTCGCCAGGGACATTTCTAGAAGTCTAGTTTTTACTTGGCGCTATCATAAAGTCACATAGCAGGCAGCCAAAAAGCATATAAATACCAAAACTCGAAAAATGCAATTTTGTTTGTTTACAAAAATTGCAACCATATGTTTTGTGATCATATGTTTTCGTGTTGGATAATTTTTGCTGACTAAAATTTTGCCAGTACAAAATGAACGCTTCTCTTGCATCAAAATGAACGCTTGCTCTCTCAATTTTTGTGTTTTGGATGATTTTTTGTCGTTATCGAACGCCATCCAGTAAAAATTTGGAAAAACTATTACAAATTTTTGACTTGTCGAACGCAACTAATAATAGAAAGGTTTTGTAATAAAACAGTCTTCTCGCTCCCACACATAAAATCGGCTCCTTTACTTGTGCAGAATGTTGCTTACTCTATAGTTTCTAGTGATATTAGTAGTAAAACCAAAAATTCGTCACACTAAATATTCGTTGGCATCACCTTCGTTTGCGTAATTTTCTAGAACAAGTGTAGAATAGCGACCGTTTAGCTATAAAATAACCAAAAATACCGGTTGATAGAACTTTTTACGCTGATTTCAGCGATACCAAATTTATTTGGCGCAGGTCAAAAATAAAGAAAATATAATAGGTTTATTTGTATATTTTATTAACACTAAATTGTTGAAACCCAAAAGTAGGTCATGATAAAATATGTAATATCAAATTAAAGATAATAACTTGTACTCTCTAAATAATATAAATTTCTTTACCATTAATTATGCTGTCTTTTTACAAAAAGGTTATTTCATGAAAAAATAGCATTTTTTCGTTTTTTAGTGGTTTTGGTTTAAAAATACAAAAGGCTATAAATTATGTACATTAGCTGAAGAACAAATTAATTATCTTTGTGGTGACGTCATTAGTTTTTTAATCGGTTATATAGTTCATAAGGTATTAATATTTAAAATATCTAAAAGCTGAACTTTAACCTTCTAGAACGTCTTAATTTTTTACTTGCGCCAAATAATTTTGGCATGGTTGAAATGAGCATAAAAAGTTCTATTGATCTGCATTATTCGTTTTTGCATAGCTGAGCGGTCGGTATTCTAGATTTGTTCCAGGAAATGACGAATAACTTAAATCAAAAATGCATATTTTTATGTATTGTTTAGTATTTCCATTAAAACACCAAATATATTGCAAATTCGCATAGAATTAATAATACACATTTTACTTCTAATTGTATACTTTGCGTACTTTTTATAGTACCATTCTACTACCGTTTTCGCAAACGACGATCACATTCTTCCCCTTTCTCCTACTTCCAAAATACAAATCTAGATAAAGGAGTGTCAAATTTTAGCTGTCACAAATTACACAACCTTGTATTATTGAATCATGGTGCCTTTTCATGTATTTTCTTTAACTGCATCTACAAACCAGGCTATACTTGGTAAATTTTTTATGTAAAATACTTCCAGATAGTTGCTTCTCCATATTCAAATGCAATGTAGTTCAAATATGTTAAGAAACCATCATAAAATGAGGACTATTTTGGGATTTTCAACTTTCTGATACTTTCTTCCCCAACTTTGACTATATCTAGTGAAAAAAAATTTGCTGAGCTATAACTTTACATTACATAAAAAAATTGCTCATTTAATAAAGATTTCAGAAAGGTGCTACTCTTACTGTTTCGAATATTGCGATGTTTTCAGCTTTNTGTTTAGTATTTCCATTAAAACACCAAATATATTGCAAATTCGCATAGAATTAATAATACACATTTTACTTCTAATTGTATACTTTGCGTACTTTTTATAGTACCATTCTACTACCGTTTTCGCAAACGACGATCACATTCTTCCCCTTTCTCCTACTTCCAAAATACAAATCTAGATAAAGGAGTGTCAAATTTTAGCTGTCACAAATTACACAACCTTGTATTATTGAATCATGGTGCCTTTTCATGTATTTTCTTTAACTGCATCTACAAACCAGGCTATACTTGGTAAATTTTTTATGTAAAATACTTCCAGATAGTTGCTTCTCCATATTCAAATGCAATGTAGTTCAAATATGTTAAGAAACCATCATAAAATGAGGACTATTTTGGGATTTTCAACTTTCTGATACTTTCTTCCCCAACTTTGACTATATCTAGTGAAAAAAAATTTGCTGAGCTATAACTTTACATTACATAAAAAAATTGCTCATTTAATAAAGATTTCAGAAAGGTGCTACTCTTACTGTTTCGAATATTGCGATGTTTTCAGCTTTCTAGTTGAAGATAAACTGTTTTATTCATTTCAGACACAACGTTCATTTTCCCTTACATTTTGCTCGTAATGCTAATACGGTGTTTACACTTCATGTTTATTTATAATACTAATACGGCGTTTACAAGTCTTGGTTATTCACAAGGGCTATACTCCACAACTCCTCACACAAGCTTTTGTAAACCTCGCAATATACACAAAAATATTATTTTGATAATATATTTACAATATATTACCACATTGAGACTAAATTAAACATTTAAAAAAAAAAGAATATTATAATATAGGTAGTAGTGATAACGAATCTTTAAAGTAGGTGCTAATAAGAATGCTAATAATAAACGATTATCTTACTCCCTATAGTTAACACGTTGCAACTTGCGTAAATTTCTATCGTTTTTCATTTCTGTCGGAACATTTGTCTCTCCATCCACGCTCCCTTGCTCAGTAAGTAATTGCTGATTGACTTTTTTAGGCAGGTTAACTACTTTAGATTGCGAATCTGACACATAAATTTGCTGGGCGCTAGTGCTACCATCTTCGTCAATAATTCGCTCATTAGTGGCTGCTACACCGCGGATTATTTGATCAACGTGTCTTTTTATAATTTTTGTATTTCGGGTTAATGCACAATAACAAGAGCGGGGTCCGACGCGCCCCGTCACGGTAGCTTGCTACCACCCTTATTTATTTGGATTTGTATAATCTCTCACGAAAACATTTTCTCCACTGTTAAAATTAACTTCTCTCTTACCCCGTTGGTTTCCTACCTGTGCTTGTTGGCTTTCGGAAATCATTCCCTTTACTATCGGTAGTCTGAGTAAGCTCAGGTGGCTCCGGAGCTCTTTTCCCAACAACAACTTAGCCTGCGATTCACCTGTAGAGCAGTGTTTAGTGCACCGGTAGACAAACAAAAACGTATCTAACACCGTGTCTAAATCATCTAAGCTGCCACTTCTCAAATTCGCACAAATTTACTTCTTAAATGTCCTAACGAAATTTTCGGCTTGCCCATTTTTAGCTGGGTGCCCGGGCGCTGTTAACCGGTGTCTAATGTTATTAACCAACAGAAACTGTTGGAACTCCGATGACGTAAATTGACGACCATTGTCAGTAACAATAGTACTAACTAACCCAAATCTACTAAGTACCTCGCGAAGCTTTTGTATCGTAAAAGTCGAAGTTATATTTTTAGTTTTAAAAACCTCAGCCCATTTAGAATATGCATTGATCATTATTAAAAAATAATAGTTGTTCACGGGCCCTTCAAAATCTAAATGAAGCCGGGACCAAGGCGTCTCTGGAACAGCCCAAGGTATTGGTGTACTATTTTCGGGACTTGATTGAGCATGTCTACACGGCACACAATTTGACACTTGTTGTTCAATGCAGTGGTCCAACTTAGGCCACCAAGCGAATGAGCGAGCCCAAGCCTTGGTCTTGATGATGCCAAAATGCGACCGGTGTAGCTCCCCTCGAAGTTTTGACGGAATGACTACCAGATAGCCCCATAAAATACAATCATATTCCACTGACAATTCATCCTTCTTATCGGAATAAAATCCTCACCTTTTAACAACCCCACCGTACCCTCATGGGTAGCTTCTTTCACTCTAGACAAAATTAGGTCGTTCCTTGTTACTTTTGCGATATTTTTGAAATTTAAGCTTAGGTAGTTGTTGCTTTCTATGAAGTTAACATAGTCAAAACCGCCATCTTCCTCTTCCGTGTTTTGCTGTGGGAGCCGAGAAATAAAATCTGCGGAATTAGAAACACCCTTAATATATTTAATAGAGTAATTAAACCCTGAAAAGATGACTGCCCAGCGCTGCATCCGAGCCGCCGCCATCACTATGGAGTTTTCGGGATTGAAATGCGTAAGCACACATTCAGATGTAATGTCTTGTTTTAAGAGCTCGTAAGCCTTTTGACAGACCCTCGTCCACTTAAAGGGAACATCCTTTCTTAGCAATTCGTATAGCGGAGCCATTTTGTGTGCAAATTTAGGGATGAATTTCGAAAAATAATTCACCATTCCAACAAAAGCTCTTACCTAGGATACGTTCTGTGGCACCGGTGCATCTACCACAGACTTGACCCGATCTTTATTTTTGGTGAGACCATTGCGATCTTTATTAAATCCTAAAAAAGTAATTTTGTCTTGAAAAAAATTACACTTACTTGCGTTTAAACGCAGTCCAACTGCTCCTAGCTTGGTTAGAACCGTTTCTATAGTTTTGACGTGATCGCTACCGGAATCGCTGTCGGAACCGGTAATAACGATATCGTCTAAATAGTTCATGACATTTGGAATACCTCTCAATATGTGCTGCGGCTGGTTTCACGCCAAAAGGCAATCTGGTCATCTTTAAAATACCAACGTGAGTACTCCACGCGATGCTTCATCCAGCACCAGCTGGTTATACGCGTTGGAGAGATCTAACTTCGAAAACAATTGACCTTGCATAGACACAAACAACTCGTCAATGCGCGGCAATGTGAGGTATCCATTAATCCATCGATTAAATATGGTCGGTTTACAATCGCCATAAATTCGCAAATCACCGTTTGGCTTGACAACTGGAACCAAGGGTGTGCCCCAATCCGAGTTATCGACCTGCACTAAGACTCCCTTGTTGACTAAGTCAGTAATTTGCTTTTCAATTTTATCTCGCCAAGTTAGTGGAACGGGGCGCGGTTTGCAAAACTCACCCGCTACATCGATTGCCATTGTACGCGCTGAGGTTTCGCTACACGGTTTCAACTCGTTTTGGTGAAAGTACTTGTCGTAAATAACTTTCGGTATCAGCGACCAGGCTGCACCAGTATCTAACACGAAACTAAGAGGCACGTTGTCGACTTCTACAGCGAGTGTGAAAAGAGAAGACGCCTGTCCTTTAGCAATGCTGTAAATAGACAGATCAGAAACAAATTTAAAACTGTTTGTCTCTCTAATGCAAGTGTTATCTTCATTAAGTTTTGATACTTTCACTAAATTTACATGTCTTTTACTGCAGATACTCGCCAAATTCCCCACGCTGCCGCACTTATGACACGTGCTGTTCTTAAATTTGTACTTCTCGCTTGTGTGCGACTTCCAACCGCAATAGCTTCTTCTTCACCGTCTTTTGATTGTTGTTGCGGTTTTCGGGTGCTGCGGCCATGTTCGCATTGCTCTTGTTGAAGGTCTTTTGGTTTCGCCGCGACACGAAATTTACTTCACTCTCGTTGCGATGCACGTGCATTTTGGTTTCTGCCACCATAGCTTTCCGTAAAGCTTGCTCTAAGGTTAAGGTCTCTTCCTCCTCGCACAACTTTTCAAAAATTTTGCCCTCGAAACCGGTTACAAATTTGTTAAGAACAAATGCGTTTAGCTGACCTCCAAACCTGCAATCCTTTGCCAGCTTCTTAACGCGCGCAAACCAGGCAGCTACATTTTCGCACGCTGCTTTCTTAGCGTCGAAAAACGTTTGCCTTTCGCGGAAGACTATAGTTGGCTGCGAATAATGACGCTCCAATAGACTGCATAAGCTACTATATTCCTTCGAGGCTGGTAACACTGGGTCGCATAAATCTCGCAATAGACCATATGCTTCTAGGCCCACTGCCTTCAGTAACACTGACGATTTAATCTTATCGTCTTCGCAGGCAGTTTCAATAAAATAGGAATCCAGCAATTCCTTCCAATTGCGCCAACTATCTACTACCGGCCGAAATTCCCTTATGCCGGTTGTCGTTGTCAAGGCTGCCATTATGCTATCATTAGTGTACCGCAGACTAAGATGCGAATTATCTGCGCCTCCGGTTTCAGTCATAATTTTGCCTTTCTATAGCCTTAGATACATATGTAGCTTGGACTTTGCAAATCAACGCTTTTTTAGGGTAAAACCCAAGAAAAAACTGCGCTTGACTATAACGGGAAACCAGCGTTAGTCTTGCTTGCTGTTGTTTCTCCTCGTCGCCACTGCGATGTTTTCAGCTTGCTAGTTGAAGATAAACTGTTGTATTCATTTCAGACACAACGTTCATTTTCCTTTACATTTTGCTCTTAATGCTAATACGGTGTTTACACTTCTTGTTTATTTATAATACTAATATGCGTTTACAAGTCTTGGTTATTCATAAGGGCTATACTCCACAAATATAAAAAATATATATAGCAGCTTTTGTGGACAAAGGACTGAGACACTCTAGAATGTATTTAATAGATTTAAATTTAAGTTGCTCTTGTTACCGACGAATGACATGCTAAATGGTACAAAGGTACATTATTACCTGCTCCTGACATTATTTTATGTTACTTACCGGAATTCGGACTAGAGTCTATAACAAGGGATAAGTTTCGTATAAATGAGCTCTTACTTTACGCCCGTAGTGAGCAGGGTATCCGTCATTTTGCAGCCCTAGTCTTCGCCGAAGGTTTAGGGGTACATCTTCTAAAATAATTGGAAGCCGTTCCTGAAGGAACTCTAAATAACTGTGAGGGTTGAGCGTTGGCGGCAGTTCCACAGGTTCCGATATCTGACAATTAAATATACCGCACCATAAATTTATTTTGTACCGGTACTGCGAACGATCTTCTCTCATTTCGTGAGGATTGTCTGTGAAGGTTATGTAAATTAAAATAACCATCACGTTTGCATGATGATTCATCGCTCCAAATTACTTTATTAAAAAAGTTGGGGTCTGATTCATGCATTCGCAACATTTCACGGCAAAATCTAAGCCTCGACAGGTAATCCCTTTCTTGTAGAGCCTGAACACGTTGAATGTGGTAGGGATGAAATCGATGGTCTTTTAAAGCTTTGTGAACTGTAGTTTTTGGTATTCCCGTCCGTCTTTCCATCATTCTCACT
>NW_016158897.1:52906-53098 GCF_001687245.7 Rhagoletis zephyria | reverse complement strand
GCGGAAATGAGTGAACTGATTTGCATGGAAGTTTTCACACAGATAGCTTATGAGCTTGGTTGAAAATTAGGCTACCTTTTTTAAGAGTTACCACCTGCTAAACAAGTTTAATTAAATTAATACGCGGAAAAGTCTGAACGGATTTGCATAAAATTTTGCAAGCAGATAGCTTATGACCTACAGTGGAAAATA
>NW_016158897.1:52203-52806 GCF_001687245.7 Rhagoletis zephyria | reverse complement strand
TGGAAATGACTGAACTGATTTGCATGAAAGTATGCACACAGATAGCTTATGACCTAGACTGGAAAATAGGCTACTTTTTTAAGAATTGCCACCTGTTTGAAAATTAAATTTCGCTCAAAGATTTTATGACCTGGAATGAAAAACAGGCTACTTCCTTAACCGGTTTTCCGATCAGAACGAAATTTAGTACACTTACTACGGATTTCGGAAGGATGGTCTTAGACTGAAAGTAAGTCCGATAACTCAAGACCCCTCCCATACAAATTGGAATTTTCATATTACATACATATCTCTGGAAGTATTTGTGGGAGAGAACTGAAACTTGGTATAGTGATATGTATGTGAAATCAATGTTGGCATTAATCGATTGATGTTTTAATTAGTTAGTTAATTCGATTAAATTCAATCTGATTACAGTTAATCATGATTAATTTTAATCCGACTAAACAGTTAATCGTGACCGCGATTAAAAAATTAATTTTTAATCATTAACTCTTAATTTGATCAAGTAGGTTTGGTGATTAATTAAGTGATGCTGGAATTTCCCTGTGCATACAAAGCAAGTTAATTCGGTATGGCTAAGTCGGGTTTCCTCATCAATCT
>NW_016158897.1:40411-51706 GCF_001687245.7 Rhagoletis zephyria | reverse complement strand
TTTTTCTTGCCACATATCCCTGGAAGTGTTTGTGGAAGACAGAATAAATTTCATTAAATGGAAAAGGGAGAGCCGGGTTCGACCTTATAATCTAAAGCTCTCTTGAGGCATTTGCTACAGTAATGAGAAGTGGTATTTTATCAAGGCCAGGTTACTAAATTTGAGTTGGAAATATTAGAACTCGCCGTGGCACCTCCAAGAAGGTTTCACGTTCACGCGTCGTATACCTGGAAACCTTTTAAGGTAAACTTAGAGGGAGGAGAGAGGAGATTTTATAATTTCATAGTTTTAAACTGCCTAACTCGCTTAGAAAACAACGAGCTATAACGAAATGGGCACAGAAATAAAATCTAACATCATTAAATTATTTTTCCTATTTGTATAAAAGTGCGGGGTGAAACCCGCGGGTATAAGCTAGTATATGTATATATATATTACCAGATAGCGCATATTCAATTCTGCCTTAATTGCAAAACATCATTGTTGCCCACTCCTAAAGGTTTAAGGTAAAGGAAATATTGATATATTCAAGCACTATGTACACATATGTATGTACTTTTATAAACAAACTTTTTTTGCTGAGAACTTATTAAAATTCCAAAAACCGAAGGCTAACTTGAATTTAAAGAACCAACACTGAAATGCGTCAATATGAAAATAAAAGAGCACAAATTTCTATGTACAGCAAAACCCTCTGTGAAGACAATAGGTTTGTTCGTCGAAAATCCAGCGAAAATTATCATTCAAAATATCAGATAGTAAGAAAAAATGCTTACAAATTCTCTCTTAAGTAGAGAAACTTGCAAATTTCTGCCCGAAAGCAAATTAGCAGGAATTTGCAAGTTTCCCTGCCAGCTAGTGTCCACGGTTGCGTTTCAAGCATAAGAAATTTGTATAGAATTTTGAAAATACATTGAGAGAGGCAAAAAAAAGATCTACATTTATTTGTATTATATTAAATGCGTGAGCTATACAAGGACAAGAAGGCAAAAACATACCTTTTTACAGAGCTGAGTGTAATATCAAACACATTTTGCACCGGGAAGGATAACATTTTTTGGAAAAAACGAAATCACCATTAGTTGAAACAGTTTAGCCGTTTTTTTTGCCAATTTAGCCGGTCGGTCAAAAAGTTCTGGCAACACTGTCACGTATTACTTTAACTGAAATGCCACTTTCTAGTTTTTCCAGTCAAAGAAAGGCAACAAATTCAAATGTTGTGTGTGTGGACATGCATAAACAAAGTAAGTTGTAGGTAGGAGGTTAAATTGTTTTGAAGTTGCATTTATAAAGGTTACAGTGTGTTGTTTTAGAGGCTTGAATTAATCAAAGAATTGCACGTATTGAGGGATGCGGTAGCTATGTACGCGCTGTATATATTTTCCTTCGGAAATTAAGTTACCAACAATTATAAAGCTCAAACTACGAAAAACGCGTATTTATACCTTAAGTCCACCTTTTGAGGGTGTATTCAAAATTCTAAGTACACACATTTTTTGTGCATCATTAGATCTGTAGCTTTATCAGTCACACAGTGTTATTATCCCGACGAAATCCTTGACTGTTGTACTGGGAGGGGAACGGTACATAACGGTAGGAGGTTTAGTTTGGGTTGCAGTCTCACACTGACAGGGTTAGGCTTTCGATGCTTCCTTCTCGTAAAAAAAAACATGTACAGTAAAAAGTTGTTTATTTAAATTGGCGAATAGTTTTATATAATATCAGCTTTTGTTGACCTCTATTTATGTGTTTTTGTACAACATACCTCTATTGCAGGGGTGGGCAAGGCCGAGGCCGAAAAGAGCCACATGCAAATTCTAAATGCTAAAAAGAGCGAAACAAAACCAACAAAAATAAAATTTTATTTTAAATAAAATTATTATTATATTCAACAATTTTATAATGAGCTCGAGGCCATTTTTTAAATGAAAATTTATTGTGGAAAAGCAACAATAATTTGAAAAAATGGTAGAAGTGATAGCTATTTCGGAAATCACCACATTTCCTCATCAGACTTCTTTCAGTAGGATTCGAACCGACGATCCCACTGACTCAGCCAGTTGCCTATGCATCGTTCTAAGTACGCTTGTAAATTATCGTTTTGCTTATTTCCACTATTTTCATTTTTGTTATGCCAACACAATCAAGCGCAGCTATTCCGCTGCAATTCACTTGATCATGTGGTTGTTGGTTTTGTTGGTTTGTGCTAATAATTCTATTTTTAGAATGCTTAACTTTTAGGTGTGCTCGTCCTTAAGTTATTTGTTTTTCGTTATTTTTTGGCCTTATAACAATTATATTCAACAATTTTATAATGAGCTCGAGGCCATTTTTTAAATGAAAATTTATTGTGGAAAAGCAACAATAATTTGAAAAAATGGTAGAAGTGATAGCTATTTCGGAAATCACCACATTTCCTCATCAGACTTCTTTCAGTAGGATTCGAACCGACGATCCCACTGACTCAGCCAGTTGCCTATGCACCGTGCTAAGTACGCCTTGTAAATTATCGTTTGCTTATTTCCACTATTTTCATTTTTTTTTTGTTAGGCCAACACAATCAAGCGCAGCTATTCCGCTGCAATTCAATTGATCATGTGGTTGTTGGTATTGTTGGTTTGTGCTAATAATTCTATTTTTCGAATGCTTAACTTTTAGGTGTGCTCGTCCTTAAGTTATTTGTTTTTTGTTATTTTTTGGCCTTATAACAATTATATTCAACAATTTTATAATGAGCTCGAGGCCATTTTTTAAATGAAAATTTTGTTGTGGAAAAGCAACAATAATTTGAAAAAATGGTAGAAGTGTTAGCTATTTCGGAAATCACCACATTTCCTCAGACTTCTTTCAGTAGGATTCGAACCGACGAATTATGAACCAAATTATTATTAGAAATGAAAAACTTTAAATTTATAATAGTTCTATTATACGTAAGATAGATATTAAAGAAAATTCAAAAGATTCTTTGGCAAAATTTTCAAAATCTGGTTTTACTTCAGTTAAAGCCGTTCGTAACAGTTCTGTTAAATGTTGGTTGTTAAATGTTCGTTTAAAATTTCCAGTTAAAAATGTCCAACAGCAAAATTCCGGCGAAACGTCATTTGTTCTCTCACAACAAAAAAATATTCAAAATAGTACACAGAACAGAAAATTGGCAGAAACTGGCAAGTTAGACGAACAGCTGATAGAAATGTTGTTTACATTCAAAAGTATAAAATTGAAAACGTAAGAAAATAAACCCTAAATTCTTATCCTGACACAGTTCACAGACTAAAGGAATAATTACTTACTTCTTACAAGTTTAATTAGTCGCATTTCCCTATTTTAACTTCCAAACCATCAACTTCGATTTTGGGATTTGCGTAGATTCCAACCAGCTGTTTTTGATCAGCTGTCTTAATGGCAAATTGTTTCCAGCAAAAACTACATAGCAGATTTCCATCAAAATGAAATGTTTGTTTGATATTTCAATTTCCCTACTTTGCAAGTTTTTTGTGTAGGTACGTGCACACAAAAAGCTGGTTTATGAAGTACCCAAACGTACATTTAAATAATTTCAAATCGGCAAATCTTTATTTAAAATCTGCTTTTAAATCATATGCAATATTTTTTTCTAGCCATGGAAAATTATGAAATATTCTTTTTTTGAGATCATGAATAAAAAGATGTAGTTTAGCTTTGTAAGACATAGTTTAACTTCAAAACTTTAAATAATTTGCGACAAATCAAAATCATTTTTATTCTCTCCTTGTAGAAACAAATTCAAGTTTTGCAAATGTTCCATCATCGGTAAAGAACATTAGGTCAGAAAGCCAATTTTCATTCTAAAATTGCGGGTAATGTTCCGATCTCAATTTGCGTATGTGTATATAAAAGGATTAAAAAAAACAACACAATAGAAAAGAATGTCCAGTAAGGAAATATGTATTTTAAAAATTAAAAAGAGCCAACATGTTCTAAGCAAAGAGAAAGTAAAAAGAGCCGCACTTTGTTACGCAAAGAGCCGCATTTGGCTCACAGAACGTCTGCCCACCGTTTCTCTATTGGTTACAATAATTTTAGGTTATAATAAACAATTTTTTAGAAATAATTATTGTTTAAAAAAAAATNCACTTTGTTACGCAAAGAGCCGCATTTGGCTCACAGAACGTCTGCCCACCGTTTCTCTATTGGTTACAATAATTTTAAGTTATAATAAACAATTTTTTAGAAATAATTATTGTTTAAAAAAAAAAATTGTATGGGGGCTCCGCCCTAAACTTCGTTCTGGCTACGCCCATGTTCTAATCTACACGTATTTATATCGTACAGGTAACGTAACAGTATTTTTCTGTAACGTAACAGTCCGACTATTTTTTGCAAATGTTGACCTCAAAATTAAATTTATAAGTTCAATAAATACGTAGTTCTTGAGTTATATGTATAAGGAGCTTTTAAAATTACTTCCAAAAATTTTAATGTGAACACTTATAACTCCTAAACAACAGGAGGTATCTGCAATATATTTTTTTTTACGTATATGCTTTCAGATGCAAGACGAAAAACTATCCGAAAGTTGTATTCTAGCAAGTGTCAGCAGTATTTGAAAAGCACTGTGAGCCAAAACGTATTGTAACAGTACGCGTTTTGGGGCATATCGCTAGCTTAGAAAGAAAAGTTGCTAAGTCCCATTTTAAAAATTTTACAGGAGAGGAAAAAATCTTCCTATAGCCATCTGCTTTAACTATTTCGCAAGACTTTGAATCAAACATTTTGCGCGTTTAAAGCAAAGCAAAACTCCACAAAAACCAGAAGGATTCGATACTTATTAAAGGATGTCGTATTATTTTGGCCTTATCGGATTTGTGGTGCTTCTTTTGGACTTAGCAAATTTTCCTTTTATTGCTTATGAAGAGGAAAAAATAAAATAAGTACCTTTATAATTTTCGAAACGATGCATACTCAATTTCTTTAGCCTCTTATATCAAAATATGAGTTTTCATAAAAAGTGGACTTAGCAACTTTTCATTCTAAGCTAGCGATATGATCATTTTCTTTAATTTATAGAGTCAGAAGCTGTCAGTACGAACCGGAATATATTTATAGTATTTATAATAAAAGCTTATAACGAAGGAGCAATAACATAAAAAAAAAATAATAACAAGCTATGGTTCTGATATTTCGGGCCCCTTAAAAAGCCCGGGACTGGGGGATGCTCCCCTTTTTTCCCCTTCTCTCCCGACGGGCCTGTATGTAGTAATATTGGTTTTGTTATTATGTGAGCTAAGTAGGTAGGTATACATAAATATACACATTTTCAGAAATCTAAGGATATGGTTATTCAGAGTTATTTTTGTATAAACTGTATTGATAATTATCATATGTAAAGCGTTTAAAAATTGCATACTTTATCTTGCATTATATGTATGTACGTATATATGTATGTATGTATATATGTATTTGCAAGTAAGTATGTATGTACATACATAAATGAGGGTTGATGTGTTCTTATAATCAAGCATTCATATGCTTATACCTATAGCTAAGAGTATATGAGATGAAACATCATTTGTATCTGAATACCGATATATGTATGTATGTACGTATGAGTGAGCAAAGTTACTATTGCTTGAAAACCACACCCTCTCTAATTGTCTTTCTTCATAAGTACTTCGAAAATTTATCCAATCATTGCTAAGGCGTGATCTAATAAACAGCCGTCTGTTGGATTGGTCAAATAAAAATAAATTACGCCTTTTTTATACATATACATACATACATATGTATGCATGCACGTATTTTAGCTTAATGCCATCAAAAACAATTAGGAAAATTGTCAACGAGAATAAGCGTGGGAAAAAAATACCTGTTTGGAAATTAGTGCTCTATAACGCCTTTAAGAAAGCTTTACTACGGCTTTGTGAAATTAATGACCACAAAAATATAAGAATTAGGTACTAGATATTGCTAAATGCCTATTTGAGTTACATCATACATTTTTTGTTAGCGTGATTTTTAATACAGCGTCACTCGCATTACTTGCGAAGAAATATTTGAAGCCAAAAAATCTAATAAAATTTTTCGCTTTGTNTATATATTTATGTTCATATGTAGTCTGTTCCAATAGGAGTGTGGTTTAGAGCATTTAGTCAGAACTTACAGGAAGTCGTTCCTATTGACATAAAACCTGTAAGTGAGAACACTTTTGAGAGAGTAACTGGGCAACTGACCCTAGTCAGAAGTTACAAGATTTAGTCCGGAGTTTTTTTCTGTAAGTTCATGAAAAAAGTCAAACGATCAGCCGATTTGCATGTGCAAACAAAAACAGAAAGCGGTGAAAGCAAAGAACCTTATATTTGTAGAAACAAATGGAAGTAAACAACGAAATGTTTGAATATGTATAGATTTTAATAATTATTTAGTGATATTTCAGCCAAATCAGTGTCGTACCAATGACATGTAAACAAACCGACTGACGTTTTTACAGGAAATAGTGCTTTTTGCGTCCCCGTGCACTTCTGCATCTGTTCTCCTTTTACCCTCACTTGAGAGGGTAAAATTGTAGTTTGACTGTTGCACAGGTTTTAGTCCGATGTTCAATGACTAATGAATAGAGTCCGACCGATTAATCGGCCAATGCCGAGGCTAGTATCGGCCAAAAGAATCGGATTCGGCCGTTTTTGGCCAATTCTTGAATGAGGTATTGTTATTTAGTTATTTGATTATGTTTTGCTTTTGTTATTATACAAATTTATAAAAGCATTTGTTCCTAAAATGAAATTATATTCAGGATTTAATCGGCAAAGAATCGGCCGGTGCTTCGGCCGATTAAATCCTGAATTTAATTCATTTCAAGAACAAATGCTTTGAGAAACTTTTATAATAACAGAAGAATAAATAATATTAAAAAAAAAAAAAACTGTTTTATATACCACGCTTTTATAAATTGACTAAAAATTATAAAATAATATTTCTCAATCCCATAGAATTTGTTTTGATAACTTTTGATTTTGAAATTTTAGCAAAGTTCGTTATAAACAATTTATGAGATTGAAAATGAAAAGCGTGGGGCGCCTGTAATACAAATAATAATAATAATAATAATAATTTTCTATAATAATTATTTTCTACTTTTTAGTCTTGTCTGTATACAATTTTGAAATAGATATTAAAATAATTCAACGATATTAATACATAGGTGCACACACATGCATTTACATATGTTTGTACATATATACGAGCACCAATTAATTTCATTTAGGGCCAAATTCACAGTGCGTAGTTAACCACTGACAAAAGTTTAACTACTGATTTTGATTTACACAACGCTCAGTAAACAAAAGTTTAAACCAGCGTGCCCCCATAGTTAAACTCTTTTCAAATTGAAATTTTTTTGGTGGAATGAATTTCAAATTTTAATAGAAAAGTATTGATATTTCGAATTTTTATATTTTCAGGCGATATGAATTTTCATGGTTAACTAAGTGACTCTGGAGGTCGGCGAAAATCCTCGGACTGAACCCTCCGCGAGGGTGCCGGCTAGAAATGGGCACTACAGAGCAATCCCGTGCGATGTCGGGAGGGTGTCCAGCTAAGATCAGGGATCAGTGCTGTGTGCTTATGCGTTTTCATCGCTATGCCATACGGAAATGGTCTTTGATCGTGGTCTGGAGGTAGGGGCTGGATCAAGGCGTTACGCGCACCGTACTGAGGATCAGCCTGGCTGGGAGCCCCTAAATAGCCCAGTCGCTAACGGAGCCCTCTGGGAACCAGGCCGCACCCGGTTGCATTCGATGGCCTTACCCTGGGTACTGCGGATCTCTGCCCGGGGCCGACGAACCCTTTCTCCGCAACTCGTGGGAATATGAGCGAATTAAAAAATAAACTAAAATCAACAACAACGGAAATTGAGACCGGCACTCATAAAAAGTCGGAAGGGCAGTTGCCCAGACACCATGGGGCCCATGCGATGCAGGGTCCCTCTACTAGCCACGACGTGGCCAGCACTAGTGGGGTACGTAAGCCTCTGGCGATGCCGGGGTCAGGCGTATCCACAAAAGCGGAAAGGAAGAGGGTGGGGGAACCGAAACGGGATTTTCCCGGCACCAGTGAAGGCAAACCTGGCTTGCAGCTTGCAGCCCCAGGGGGCGCCAGAGCTGATGCGCGGGCCCCGCCTCCCCCTACTCCTACTGCATTTACAAGGCCTGATGACAGGCCACCACCAAGCGCAGCCATTGCCAAGCACAGGAAGGCTGCCATGAGGATCTTGAAGAGATCCGCATTAACCCCGGACCTATGTAGCAGGGCGCTGCCCTGTCACGTGGAAGAGATCCGGTCGGAGATAGCGTGGGCAATGACGATAGTGCCCGACTATCAGCTGCCGGTGCTCGGAGAGCCACCAGCTGCGGAAAAGCGCAATAGATCGATGGAGGTTGCGCAAAATAAGTCGAAAAGAGCCAGGACGCAAGGCCCCACCTTTGCTGAGGTAGCCAAAAATCGGATCCTCCTGGGTGTGCTCGATGAGAACCAGGAAGACGAATTGGCACTGAGAGCTCATTGGAAATGGGTTAAAGCGGAATTGGCGAACATCTGCGTCAGCGTGCTTCGGGAGCACCCCGGACCACCTCCGATATGCCGGGACGCAGGTTGGTTCCAAGGTAACGTCAAGATCGTCGCGTGCGACGATGAAAGGTCGGCGGGCATGTACAAGAAGGCGATGGCCATGCTGGGAGAGGTCTACCCCGGAGCGATGCTACGGGCTGTGGACTTCAAGGACATCCCATCCAGGCCCAGAGCAAGGGCATGGATACCGGCCAAACCGACCGAACCAGAGAGAGTGCTTGAGATTATAAGGCTCTTTAATCCCGAGTTACCCTCTCACAATTGGAAGGTGGTGCGGCTAGAGCACAGCACAAAGGCGACTCGTCAGGCGGTCCTTTTGCTAAATAAGGAGTCGTTGCCACTCCTCGAAAAGACTGGGGGCGTCATCAATTACGGTTTCGACACCGCAAAGATAAGGGTGTACACGAACGACGTGAACGCAGCAAGAGGCAACGAAGTTGAGCCGGAAGCAGACAACAGCGAGGATGAGGTGGACGAGGAATCCAACCAGGCCAATCCGATGGATGACCTGGCTGGTGGATACGCCTCATCTACATCCTCTCTGGGAGTCGACCATATCTTCCGGCAATACACAGAAGAGGAGCTGATGTCAGATGACGACGAGGCGAACTCAACAGTGGTGGAGGGGGTGGGAAGGTGCGGCCAAGATGGTTCGCGTCCTCCAGATTAATCTCCACCACAGCAAAGCAGCGTCGGCTGCACTGCTGCTCCAGCTCTCCAAGGGGGCAGCAGACATCGCCCTCATCCAGGAGCCTTGGGTGATAGGGCATGGAATATGCGGGCTGAAGTCGGCAGAGCACACTTTGATAAGTGGAGCTACCATAGGTAAACCAAGGGCCTGCATCCTTGTTAGTACCAAACTAAAAATATTGTTTCTTCCTCAGTTCAGTGACGAGGACACCACCACCATCAGTCTGGAGGCGAACGGACGACAAATAAGGCTTGCCTCGATGTATCTGGCACATGACAGGCCTGTTCCAACCCTACCGGTCGAACATTTAGTGGAGCGCTGGGACGGGGCCCTGATTCTAGGAGGTGATGCAAATGCACACCATAGCACATGGGGAAGTGGAGACATCAATGAACGGGGTGAGTCACTCTTTGAATTCATACTAAAATCTAACTTAGTTATAAGTAATAGGGGTAGCGAGCCTACCTTCATAACGAAGAGCAGAAGAGAGGTCCTGGATGTTACCCTCGTCTCAGAAGATGCGGAGGTCATGATCAGGAACTGGAGGGTGCTTGATGAGCATTCCTTCTCTGATCATCGCTTCATCCAATTCGACTTAGACGGGGTCCCGTCCAAGGTACCTGCCAAAAGAAATCTAAGGAAAGCCGACTGGCATAAGTACAGAAGAGAGCTTGACAAACGGCTCTCAAGAACCACACTAGCAATTCCAGGAAACTCTAGGGACCTAGATAGGCTGGCAAATCGCTTTACTGCGGCATGTGGCAAGGCTCTGGATCAGGCCTGCCCCAT
The DNA here is from genome assembly GCF_001687245.7 of Rhagoletis zephyria. Taxonomy (NCBI): domain Eukaryota; kingdom Metazoa; phylum Arthropoda; class Insecta; order Diptera; family Tephritidae; genus Rhagoletis; species Rhagoletis zephyria. Next base: position 41,625 of record NW_016158897.1, on the reverse strand, counting down.
GGTAAAGCCGAGAGGCAAAAAGAAACCACCTTGGTGGAGTACAGAGATTGACGAGGCCCGCAAAAATTGTCGTAGAGCCTTCAATCTCGCAAAATCCTCGGGAGGCGATACGCAATGGGAAATCTATAAGTTAAACTTGAAAGATTACAAGAAACTACTAAGGAAGAGCAAGAGATCCTCATGGAGGAACTTTTGCAGTGGTATGGAATCCGTATCAGAAGGTTCTAGGCTCAGGAAGGTTCTCTCTAGTTCACCTCGTATCGCCCCGGGATGCTTGCTAAGATCCGACGGAGCGTGGACGGAAACTGGGGAGGAATCCCTGGACCATCTTCTGAGCACGCACTTTCCAGGCGCCACCGAGCAGCCATTGAACGGGCCAATAAGAAATAGAGGTCAACCGGTTACGGTAGACCTCATCACCAAAGAAAAACTAATGTGGGCAATAGGGTCCTTCAAGCCTTACAAATCTGCGGGTCCAGATGGTGTTACACCGATTCAGCTACAGCAATCTATGGAGCTAAGCTCAAAATGGCTGTATGTTATTTTTAAGGGAGTCCTCACTCTCAACTACATTCCGGAGACCTGGCAAAGGTCAAAGGTTGTCTTCATTCCTAAAGCGGGAAAAACATCCCATACTCGCGCCAAGGATTTTAGACCTATCAGTCTATCATCTTTCCAGCTCAAGATATTGGAGCGACTGATTGAATCCTTTCTTAGGGAATCGGTTGCAGACAAGCTTATGGCTTCGCAGCATGCCTATATGAAGGGGAAGTCCACCGAAACAGCGCTACACGAAATCGTGTCGCATATTGAGAAATCCCTTGCGATAAAGGAATACACCTTGATAGCATTCTTAGACATTGAGGGTGCTTTCAACAACATCACACCTGAAGCAATCACATCAGCTCTAACTGGTCTGGACATCGACTCACGGCTGGTGTCGCTTATACGACAGCTGCTAGTTGGCAGGGTCGTGCGGGCGGAACTGGCGGGCGTGTCGCTGGACAGATACGTTTGCAGGGGAACCCCGCAGGGTGGGGTCCTCTCCCCCCTTCTATGGGTCATGGCGATTAATGAATTATTGCAGACCCTGGAAGGGGGGGGAGGCTCCAAGGTCATAGCGTATGCTGACGACCTTGCGGTAGTTGTGAGTGGAAAATTTCCACAAACTCTTTGTGACATTATGCAGGACAGACTAAGGTTAATCGAGAGAT
>NW_016158897.1:21456-37883 GCF_001687245.7 Rhagoletis zephyria | reverse complement strand
AAGATGAAGATGAAGATGAAGATGAAGATGAAAATGAAGATGAAGATGAAGATGCAGATGAAGATGAAGATGAAGATGAAGATGAAGATGAAGATAAAGATGAAAACTTAAAACGTAACGATTAATTTCAGGGCAAAAACAACTTATAACGTAACCATTATTTTCCGAGTCGGCCGCTGTGGTGTAGTGGTAAGCAGTGCGCGCTTCCACTCCGCAGCACCTGGGTTCAAACCCTGGTCAAAGCAACATCGCAAAAAATATAGAAAAAAGGTTTTTTCTTAACAGCGGCCATCCCTCGGCAGGCAATGGCAAATCTCAGAGTGTTTTTCTGCCATGAAAAACAGCTTCTCATAAACTTGCAATCGCCGTTCGGAGTCGGCGTAAAACTGTAGGTCCGTCCGCTTTGTGTGACAACATCAAGGCGCACGCCAGAAACTCGGTCAAACACTAATATATGTGTAAGCGCCAATCTATTATTATTATTATTATTTTCCGAGCAAAAAATAAAACTTCAAATGTAACCATTATTTTCCGAGCAAAAAAATAAAACTTACAACGTAACGATTATTTTCCGAGCAAAAAATTAAACTCAAAACATAACGATTATTTTCCGAGTAAAAAATANATCAAGGCGCACGCCAGAAACTCGGTCAAACACTAATATATGTGTAAGCGCCAATCTATTATTATTATTATTATTTTCCGAGCAAAAAATAAAACTTCAAATGTAACCATTATTTTCCGAGCAAAAAATAAAACTTAAAACGTAACCATTATTTTCCGAGCAAAAAAATAAAACTTACAACGTAACGATTATTTTCCCAGCAAAAAATTAAACTCAAAATGTAATGATTAAACTTGATGTTTATAGGTAAAAATTAAGAAATAAAAATCAGTGCCGCTGAAGGTATTCCGAGTAATAAAACATATTTTGGTTTACTCCTTATGCACGTAGCATTTCTATTTCAGCGTGATTTTTTTGGGAAGCTTTTGGTATAGCATACCCTGGGTGCAGAATTAAGGTAGCTATGTGGGGTAGGGGGAGATCTCCTGATTCCAAATATGTAGTTTTTAGCTGCGGGAGCCTAATAGTGTTTAAGTTATTTGTTGTTAAAATTTGTAAATTTAACAAAGGTTTATACGACATTTCACACAATAAACACTATATTAACGTACACACTTCGGCAATATATTTGCAATAAGACCCCGCACAGTCAAATATATTAATACTTTTTACCAGGGCCGAATTTACTTAAAATGCCGCCCTGTGCCCTGTGATAAGTGTCGCTCTTTGATCTTTAACCTATATCCATCAGATATAAAAAAACTCAATGAACAGAATAGCTAAGCTTTTTAGGGCCGGTTGTTCAATGTCTGGTTAACACAAATCGGAGGTAGAAGCTCCGGTTAAATAGGTACAACTACTGCTTTAACGCTCACATGTTATATGCATGAAGTCGAAATCGGCCTATCGGCCTATACGAAAAAGCAATTTCATAACCAATAACTTACTTACTAAATAATTGTTGTTGTTGTTAGCTTAAAATTGATGTAACCAATAGAGGTAAATGTTTTGTACAATAACACATAAACAAAAGTTTACAAAAGTTGATATAAACGTGCTGTTCGACTTGCGTAAAGCGCATGATTACTAACTCGTGGGCACGACAACGAGTGTAAAATAAAACCAGAACAACTAACGAAAAGACACGTCTGTTTGCGATTCTGCTCGAATTTGAACTGACTCTCTTTTTATTTTCGATTTCATATCTACTTCAGTTCGAACGTCGAAGAGTGCGGACGTGTTTTTAAGTTCACTCCGTTGTCATTTTATATTGTGCTAATTTAAAAAAGCCAAAAAAAATAGACAAACAAGCAAAATGGAAACAGAAGGCGATGAATCAAGCTGAGATCCGAGCCCAGAAGCAACGCGAGCAAAATGAGCGCCGGCTTTCAGTTCAACGCAACAACGCATATTTCTCGATTCGGTCGCAGAGTGACAGCGAAAGCGCAAAGCCCAATCCATCGAACACCCTCAAACCTCCTCAAGATTCAAGTCAGCGGACTTGCCCTCGAAACTTACCATCGACGACTTCGATGTCTTGGAGTGAAGAGTGCGCTCCACCTCGGCCGTATCACATTTCACGCCCAACGCTTACATCAAATTCGGTAACCGATAACATATCCCCAAATATAGATGCAACAACAACTAGCACAGTGACATCTTTTACTACCTCAATCGCGCCAATAACAACAAACACACCGGTACATGCCGGCTGCACAGCGATGTCGACAGCTGAACAAGTAAAAATTGACTAGAATTTAAGCACTTACACTGGCAACAAAGGTAAAGCGCAAGAAAAGTTGAAAAACGAAACAACTAAAAATGCGGCCATACATACTGGAATGAACCGCTATGTTACAATAAAAAGAAAATTTAGTCCGCAAAATTCAACGGGCAGTAAGAAAAAAATAAACCTCCTAAGCTCAACTCAGCAAGTCAGTACGAATAGATTTGCACTGCTAAGAGATAATGCCGATGATGTGAATAGCCAAGTTTCTGAAGGTGCTGCAAAAGCTACTAATGCCAAATCTCCTCCGATTTTTATAAGAGAAGAGAATTCAAGCGCTCTTGTTAAAAAATTCACTCAGCTAATAAGTAGTAATAAGTTTCATATTATCCCAACATCTAAGGCAAATATTCGCGAAACTAAAGTTCAAACTTATTCCGAACAGGATTTTCGAACAGTCTCCAAATACCTAAATGACACAAAAACAAAATTTTAAACACTAATTTAAAAGGTCAAAGGTCTACAAATTGTAATTAAAGGTATTGAACCAAGCGTTGAAGCTGTGGAAGCTTTGGAAGCACTTAAGGGACAAGGCTTCAATTCAAAAGCTGCTGTGAATATTTTTAATAGGAACAAAATCCCTCAACCTATGTTTAAGGTTGAGCTCGAGCCTGAAAACAAACCACTGGGCAAAAACGATGTGCATCCAATTTATAAATTAAAATATCGAAGCTATGATAGCGTCGATGCAACAAAACATGATGAATTTCATGACTTTTATGCAAAACACAATGCAAAACTCAATGCACAATCTGATAATGACCTCACAAACTAGAGCTATAAAAATTTCTTAAGGACGAGGAAATTGACATAATGCTCCTTGCTGAAACATACCTAACTAATAGATATAATTTTGACATTTCGCGATATATGTTTTATTGCACGAATCATCCAAATGGAAAAGCGCATGGCGGAACTGGTATCTTAGTCGGAAACTGGATTAAACACTATCATTTGACTGGAGTTTCCGAGAATTATCTGCAAGCAACATCAATAGCAACATCAATAGGCGTACAAAGAAAGCAAGGTGATATTACGCTGTCCGCGGTTTATTGTCCCCTACGTTTCACGATAACAGAAAAACGGTTTATCGATTTCTTCAGTTCGCTGGGAGAGCGCTTCCTTGCTGCAGGTGATTATAATGCGAAGCACCCTCACTGGGGCTCACGCTTGTCTAACCCTAAAGGCAAGCAATTATACAACCCGCTTATAATGTAGAAGAAACAAACTTGATTATGCTTCTCCTGGAAAGCCNCGTTTCACGATAACAGAAAAACAGTTTATGGATTTCTTCAGTTCGCTGGGAGAGCGCTTCCTTGCTGCAGGTGATTATAATGCGAAGCACCCTCACTGGGGCTCACGCTTGTCTAACCCTAAAGGCAAGCAATTATACAACCCGCTTATAATGTAGAAGAAACAAACTTGATTATGCTTCTCCTGGAAAGCCTACATATTGGCCGGCAGACCCGCAAAAGTTGCCAGATTTGATTGACTTTGCGGTGACAAGGAAAATTCCTCGCGGCTTATTAGTACAGAACCAGTTGCAGATCTCTCATCAGACCACTCATCTGTATTTCTCACCTTGTGGCATCAGCCGCAAGAAAAGGAGTCACCCTATATGCTCACGACAAGGGCTACAAATTGGTTAAAGTATACAAAATATATCAGTGCGTATATAGACCTCANAGTTGCCAGATTTGATTGACTTTGCGGTGACAAGGAAAATTCCTCGCGGCTTATTAGTACAGAACCAGTTGCAGATCTCTCATCAGACCACTCATCTGTATTTCTCACCTTGTGGCATCAGCCGCAAGAAAAGGAGTCACCCTATATGCTCACGACAAGGGCTACAAATTGGTTAAAGTATACAAAATATATCAGTGCGTATATAGACCTCAACCCAAATTTAGATACGCCGACCGATATTGAAAACTCCATAGCCGCTCTTGAATCTACACTTAGAGCAGCCGCAAGCGTTTCCACACCCCAGAAAGGTTATGTGCAAGATAAAAAAATATAATTTAACCAATAGGAAAATTGAAATGCTTGTATTGGAAAATCGACGCCTACGACGGATATTGCAGACTCATAGGCCACCAGCATCAAAACAACTGCTCAAGGCGGCCACACATGCACTGAGCCCTCAAGAACGAGGAACAGTACCGGTACATCCAAAAGCTCTCTCCGACTAGCACAAAGCACTCGTTATGGAAAGCACACCAAAATCTAAATGCACCAATAGAGACTGAAATGCCAGTTCGGGGCCATNCCAAAAGCTCTCACCGACTAGCACAAAGCACTCGTTATGGAAAGCACACCACAAGCTAAATGCGCCAATAGAGACTGAAATGCCAGTACGGGATCACAATGGCAAATGGGCTCGGAGTGACGCAGAAAAAGCAAACACCTTTGCTTCTCATCTAAAACATGTTTTTAGGCCAAACCCCGCAACTAATGATTTTCAACTACCACCCGTACCCAATATGTCAAAATGTGAGCCGCTGAAATTTGTACTTGAAGAAATTTCAAAAGTAATTAAGGATCAACTGCAACTAAGTAAGGCCCGAGGGCACGACTTAATAACCCCAAAAATAATTATTGAGCTACCAAATTGTGCTGTACTCTGCATCTGTATGCTATTTAACGCAATCACAAAACATTGTCATTTCCCTCACCAATGGAAAAAGTCGACTATTGTGATGATACCAACGCCTGTAAAGGACAAAACTCAGCCATCTTCCTATAGGCCCTTCAGTCTGCTACCGTGTATGTCGAAATTATTCAAAAAACTTCCTATGCTGCGCATCTCCCAACATCTGCAATCCCGCAACATAATACCACTTCACAGGGAAAAACATGGCTTCAGGGAAAAAAATGGAACAATCGAGCAAGTAAATCGCATAACAACCGAAATACGAACAGCGTTTGAAAAGAGGGAATATTGCGTTGCGATGTAACACCACCATCTCTGAAGCTCGCTCCAAGTGTCCTCTACAAGCAAATGCGAATCATATGGAAGCTGTTGCCAATTGGCTCGCAAACTGGCGAATAAAGTTTAACGAGCAAAAATGTAAGCAAGTTACATTTACACTGAATAAGAGTAACTGTTCGTCCTTGAATTTGAACAATATACAAATACCACAAAGCAATCATGTCACTTACTTAGGGGTCCATCTGGACAGGCGACTTACTTGGCGAAACCACATAGTGGCTAAAAGGACTCATCCCAAGCTGAAGGCTAATTCTCTCCACTGGCTTATTAAATCTCGCTAACTCCTGAGTCTGGAGTATAAAGTGCTTATTTACAATACAGTTTTACAACCGATATGGACCTATGGATGTGAGTTATGGGGAAACGCGAGCAGCAGCGAAATCCTTCATCGTGCGCAATCCAAAATCCTTCGAACAATCACCGGGGNCTGGAGTATAAAGTGCTTATTTACAATACAGTTTTACAACCGATATGGACGTATGGATGTGAGTTATGGGGAAACGCGAGCAGCAGCGAAATCCTTCATCGTGCGCAATCCAAAATCCTTCGAACAATCACCTTGGTATATCCGAAGTGATAACATTCACCGCGACTTGAGAATACCAGAAGTACGAACCGAAAGAGAACAACGGAAAACGAAATATGCATCGAAGCTTTACTGCACCCAAATCATTTAGCAAGATCCTTATTGCGTGTCGACAGGACCTCAAGACTACGTAGGAATGACTTACCAGCCCAGTCGTAATCTTTTCTTAGGGCCAGTTAAGAAAATACTCATCCCAACTAGGGGATATAAATTAAGTGAATAGATTAAGATTCGAAAACTTATTGTTAGGCTCTTAGGCAGGGCAGATTCAATAAAAAAAGTAAGAAGATAAAAAAAAAATCTATTTACGTAGATTCGGAGTTCGAGTTCCAATACAGTTGCAAGTGTTTTCAGCCTCCATGGGCGTAGTAAAATTAAATTAAGCATTATAATTTCATAGAAATATTAGGGTAGCTTTGCGATAATGATTGTACTCCAATTCATATTAGAGCGTTTGACTTATAAAGCTAAGAATAGCACTGAGGTAACCCAACATCCCGCCCTCCTTGAAAGTATCACTTTCAAGCAGGCAACAGTGCGATTTTGTGAATATGGCGTCGGATCGTTCCTTTTGCTCTTTTTATGTCGACGACGTGAAGTAGCCCATTTTTTCCTGGAATGCAATTCGAATTCCTGCCCATAACCCATTTTTCTGGAGGAACGTGGTCTTCGTGTATTATAACGAATGATCCACTTGCGATATTTGTCTTACCCTTGGTCCACTTGGTGCGACACTGCAATTCATTTAAGTAGTCATGTGACCAGCGCTGCCAAAAGTGTTGCTTCACGGCTGTGATTCGATGCCAATGGTTTAGGTGATCGATCTGCTTGTACGATTCTGAGTGCTCTGCTAGTGCCTTTAGCGAACACCCAATCAGCAAGTGCACCGGAGTCAATGCCTCGCAGTCACTTGGATCTGTGGATAGTGGAGCAATGGGCCGAGAATTCAAAATAGCCTCGATTTCGATTAATGCCGTCGACAGCTCCTCAAACGTTAATCGAGCACCAGGAAGTGTTCGATCTAAGTAACCTTTGGCTGCCTTCCCCGCAGCCTCCCATAGGCTGCTGAAGTGGGGTGCCCTGGGGGGTATAAAACGAAAGTTAAGAAATTCTTGTGAACAAAAACTTGCTATTTCAGTTTGCGTTTTCGAATTGAATAAGAAGTCTTTAAGAGCAGCTAATTTGGACTTCACTCCCACAAAATTTGTAGCGTTGTCGCAAAAGACGTAGCTGGGTAAGCCCCTGCGACCGATGAAACCCTTAAGAGCAGCGACGAATGCTTCGGTCGAAAGATCCAAAACGGTTTCGATGTGTACGGTCATGCTTGATAAGCATATAAAGATGGCGACATAGGTCTTGTAAGGTACTCTTCCTCTGATTCGAAGGTATGTATTTATTGGGCCACAATGATCAACTGCAACTCATGAAAAAGGTGTGTTCGAAGTAAGTCGCTCTACAGTCACTTGGATCTGTGGATAGTGGGGCAATGGGTCGAGAATTTAAAATTGCCTCGATTTCGATGAATGCCGTCGACAGCTCCTCAAACGTTCATCGAGCACCAGGAAGTGTTCGATCTAAGTAACCTTTGGCTGCCTTGTCCGCAGCATCCCATAGGCCGCCGAAGTGGGGTGCTCTGGGGGGTATAAAATGAAAGTTAAGAAATTCTTGTGAACAAAAACTCACTATTTCAGTATGCGTTTTCAAATTTAATAAGAAGTCTTTAAGAGCAGCTAATTTGGACTTGACTCCCACAAAATTTGTAGCGTTGTCGCAAAATATGTCGCTGGGTAAGCCCCTGCGACCGACGAAACCCTTTAGAGCAGGGACGAATGCTTCGGTCGAAAGATCCGAAACGATGTCGATGTGTACTTTATAAGCATATAAAGATGGCGACATAGGTCTTGTTGCTGTACAGGCAAATTACCCATCATTTTCTCAAGAAGCCGTGGACGGTAGCGTACACAGTGGAAGCTGCGAGCGAGATTTCTTGCATTAATTATCCAAAATCGGCGACGGATAAAAACAAGAAGCGTTTCCGGACCAGCGTGGTAGTTTTTGCGATGTAAATGACGAACATACTTTTCGACGAACTGACTCTTCGAAGGCAGAAGCACCGATGTGCAGTTCTTCCAGATCGCCACGAGAATTGTCATCTGGGTCCAGCGCTTCAATTTGTGTTTGATATGACAGAACCTGCTCAAAATATGATTCGGCTATTCCAATTCGACACTTTAGTTCCGCAGAAGATAACGTTCGACCATCTCCACGACCATTTGCATCGATTACACTTTAAATGCAGGTAATATTTCGCCTTGTATTTGCACGATATTGCTGTAACTCCGTCAAGTTCATTTTGACAGTCTTAAACGTAACAGCTGTTAACACTTGGGTGTGAGAGTGCAAATAGGTAAGCAAATTAAGTTCAAACGGTGGAAGTCTTTGCTTAAGCTTTAACTTAACGAAGAGAGATGGCTTCACTGATGCTTTCGAACATACGAAGTGGTTAAAGGTGACTCGAAGTGTAGGTGTAGACAATTACTTCACTGTTGGCAAAAAGTGCCCTTGACGACTACATCAAGGTGAAAGATGACATCGGCAGCAACAAGAGAGGCGACTATAGCAGCGACGTTAGCAGCCAGACAGAACGTATGTATTGCGTGAAAAAATGGATTCAGTAAATTGCGATCCGACGAATTTAATGCAACTTTAGTTTGATCTATTTATTTTACCGTGCCCCACGTTGGGCGCCAAAATTTTCGATAAGACGGTTTTCTTACCGACTTGCGTAAATTGCAAGATTACTAAATCATGGGCACGATAACGATGTAAAATAAAACTAGAAAAACTAACGAAAAGATACGTTGGTTTGCGGAGTTGACTCTGTTTTTATTTTCCATTTCATAAATATCTACATAAATTCGGAGTTCGAGTTCCAATACAGTTGCAAGTGTTTCCAGTCTCCATGGGCGTAGTAAAAGTCTCGACCCTATTAAGCTGGCATTTCAGGGTACTATTTTCTATATATATATATAAGAAAAATTTTAAAGTTAAGGGGGGGGCTCGAGCATCCCCCTGCACCTACCTGGCTACGCCCATGTTCCTGTGTACATTTAGCGCTGGAATATTTTTAAAATCACACGACTCAAACGTTGAGGAAAGAAAATCAAAAATTACAATTCAATGATGATATTAATAGGGAATTTACATGATTCAACTTTGACAGGCGATTAGTTGAATCAAAAGTTGAACGACAGTAGGCAGCCGACCAACTTAATTCAAAGCGAATAGTTGAAAGGCCGTTTGTTGCTTTCAACTAAAAGTTGCCCGAAAATTCCCTATAACACTAAAATATAATTAATCGATTATTGATTCACAGCAACAAAGTAATCACCAGATACACAGCAACAACGTCACCACGAGATTCACTTAAATGTTTAATTTTTGCTATAAAATTTAAGATGTATGAAAACTAAAATATAATTGTTATTTTCGTCAAATATTTTCTAAAAAATTATCAAACTATATTTGAGTAATATTTGCTTCTCACTTGCCCGAAGTCGGCCGGACTATTTTTCCGGGCGAGTTGTAAAAACTGTCAAACTGCCAGAAAAAGAGGAAAAATTTTAGACACTCAAATTTTAGCTAATAAAGATATTATGTTTGCTGCCGCTTAAATCTTAAATTTAAAATGTTGAGCGATTTGATGTTTAAAGCCCTTCCGTACCTCTCTTGGCCATAAATTTCGTACCTACGCTCATTTGCCCAAGACTAGCCCGAAAATGGTAAAAACAAACCTAATGTTAGGAAAGAGGGTAGGTAAAATTATATACACAATAGGGGTATTCTCGAAATCTTGCAAAGCCGTTGCGCGTAGCAAGGATGCACGGATTGCATAACTTGATAACACACAACAACAAAATACATGGGAAACAACATTTCTTGTCGCTGCAAAATATGTAACGTCAAAGCACAGGTTAATATTTTGCAAAAAAGCATAGCAAGATAAATGCGACCCTGTGCTAGTTGTTTTGTTGTTGGAATTGCTACATATTTCTAGCATTCCTCTCATTTTGCTCACTTCATCTTTTTTCTGCTGTATCTTGTTATTGTATTTGATACAGAATCTCGCTGCTTGCTACCTATGCATGCATTCATTTTGCAATGGGGGCCTCCCATACTCTTGCAAATTTGGAATAGTATTTTTGCATTTCATACAACCCGTACTACTTTCAAGACATCGAGAATACCTCTAATATATAACAAACCAATTCAATTTTATTGTTGCATTTTTGGAAACTTTCTATTTAGAAAAAACAAAACAGTGTTAAATTTCATATACAAACATTTTAAATCACACTAAATTATAAATTGCTATATAAGTATCTATGTATGTACATTTCCGCTTTAAGTTATTGGCACAGGGAATTTTTCAAAATGTATGCAACATTCAATAAATTTACATACAAGTAGGCATTTTACCATTTATAGGAATTTCTTTACAGGTAGATGCTTGTATTTCACCCATTTTAACCGGTACACAATTACAAATTTTGCTTACTATACGCCATATAGATCGATTAGTAAATAGAATATGTAAAATGTAAATATTTGAAGAGTTCTAAATTTTTTACAAAGAGATGTCTAAATTTTTTTTTCTTGAAAAAAAAACCGGGACATTTTGCGTCGCGGCAGGTATTGTACCGAGACTGGGACATAGCTCTTAAATCCGAGACCGCAACCGTGGTTAAGGTATAAAATCCGTACACGGACAAAAAGTGGTGGGTGAAAAATCCGTACAAAATCCGGTCTTTGCCGATACGATGGGCTGCCAGACGTTTAGAGTATAAAATCCGTACACAGACAAAAAGTAGTGGGTGAAAAATCCGTACAAAATCCGGTCTTTGCCGATACGATGGGCTGCCAGACGTTTAGAGTATAAAATCCGTACACAGACAAAAAGTAGTGGGTGAAAAATCCGTACAAAATCCGGTCTTTGCCGATACGATGGGCTGCCAGACGTTTAGAGTATAAAATCCGTACACAGACAAAAAGTAGTGGGTGAAAAATCCGTACAAAATCCGGTCTTTGCCGATACGATGGGCTGCCAGACGTTTAGAGTATAAAATCCGTACACAGACAAAAAGTAGTGGGTGAAAAATCCGTACAAAATCCGTACGTGTTTGGCGAGCCAAAAAAATCGTTTGTACTTAGGTGAACACAGGAATCGGACTATTAACAACATCAAATAAAACAGCACATANCGATACGATGGGCTGCCAGACGTTTAGAGTATAAAATCCGTACACAGACAAAAAGTAGTGGGTGAAAAATCCGTACAAAATCCGTACGTGTTTGGCGAGCAAAAAAAATCGTTTGTACTTAGGTGAACACAGGAATCGGACTATTAACAACATCAAATAAAACAGCACATATTTCTACTAGTTCTATTTATTGACTGCTTCACAGACAACTTTATAATTTTTCTGACTAAAACTTTTTACCAAGCAGTGGGTTCTTAGTTTATGTACATGCAACAAAACTTTTCAGGTAGGTTTTCGATCCTACCGAGTAACAGTATAATGTTTAAAGTGATGGTTAAGCTTAGTATCCAGCTCTTAAGAAAACGGTCAACAAAAAATTGCCATTATTTCGCGTGTGTGTCCAAGGAATTTTGACATTTTTGATAACGCACAGCCTGTTGCCTCACTCTTTCCTCAAGAAATAATGGAACGGGCATATATTTCTGTTGCAAACCTGGGTTGCCTTGTGCTCTTTTTTCACAAAAAACTTTAGAAAACCGTAGTAGAAAGCGTACTAAATTTCTGAAGAACTGCGTACTGCCTTAAGGAAATTTGACTCAAGAAAATTTCTTAGCCATTTCTTGTACGTCATTTTATATGGAGTTTTTGCTTTTCTTAAGAGCTGGATACTAAGCTTTAAGGTGGAAAAAATAAAGAAAATTAGGGGTTTCTTTAGATTTTACGCAACAAAACTTCCCAACAATCGAAGTCTACCAATAGATTGTTACACATACTTTTAAAGGCCTATAAATCCTCTCTCATGTTTGATTTTTAAAATCGAGTGAAAAATAGTGAAGCTTTAACAGGGACTTATCTGTTCATCAAGTACGAAAACAACGCCCCTTTTTAATAAAAATATGGAAAATTCAGGAACTATAAGAAACCTATGATATATATGTAAAGAAGGAAAGTTTATACAATATGAAAAAGACATTCCGAAAATCCGTACAAAAATTCGTACATCTTGACAGAAGGCTAAAAATCTGTACGTTGAATCCGTACAACCATTTTCACCCCTAAAAATCCGTACCGTACGGAAAAAGTCGTACATCTGCCAGGGTTGGATGGAACATTTGCAAAACTTTAATTCGTTTTTATAAGGAGAGAATAAAAATGTTTTTGATTTGTCGCAAATTATTTCAAGTTTTGAAGCTAAACTACGTCTTTTTATACATGATCTCAAAACAAGAATATTTCATCATTTTCCATGGCTATAAAAAAAATTTTGCAAATGTCAAAGAGGATAAATTCTACCCCTGTACCGAAAAACTACGTGATTTAATAGCAGATTTTGAAAAAAGATTCGCCGACTTGAAATTATTTAAATGTACGTTTGCATACTTCATAAACCCTTTTCTATGTAAAATAATTGAGGAGGAATTTACAATATCCGAAATACTCCTTTTTGAGAAAAGCGAATCAGAGTTGGTCAATAATTGCGCAATGATTGATCAATTTCGATATTTCTCTGAAATATTATATTTCTGTGTTTATATGGAATAGTAGCTTATGTCGAAAGGCTGGCTTTAATATAATGCGGCATTCGCAGCCTACGATTGCGAATGACTCACAGGCGCCGAGCCGTTGAAGAACTTTTGCCAAATAAACGTGCAAGAAATAGTTCCGATACTAGCAAGTCAATATTCTTATTAGGTCTCAGCAAACAATTCCTTGTCGCTTAAAGGATAAAGGGAATGCCGCATTATACTCAAGCCAGCTTCTCGACATAAGCTACTATTCCATATGAACACGGATTTGTATCATATAATTATAACACACAATTATACACAACATTATTGTGATTTTAGAAATTTTTATATTTTCCAAAATTTTGACAATTTTATTTATTCTGAAATCCATCCTAAAATGTAAAGATGTGATACATCACAAGTCGTCGAAAAATTCTTATGTTCATGGTACTTGTGTATAAAACCTAGAAAATTCTTAGAATTCTAAGATATATTAACATTTTTGAAAAATTCCAAAAATTGTCCACTTTTCTGAACATTTATTTTGTGCTTTGTCTACTTCAGTGCTTACTATTTTAGTATGATATCCACAATATATGTTGAAAAAACCTTCCGCAAAATCTTTCTCTCTAATACTCCAAGAGCCACCTCATCGGATGTTGTCATTGTCCATGCTTCAGCGCCATATACCTACGGTGACCATCCGTCTTTTATTTTAAAGGACAGTCCCTCATTTTAACCGCCTGTCCTTTATAACTATTTTCAAAATAAAGACGCATTTTGTCCTTTATGTCTTAAACTGTCCTTTAAAACGGCTCTGCATTTTTCAGAGGTAAATTTTTAAACGCAGAATATGAAAAATAAAAATGTCCCTTATAAAATATAATGAAAACCTTTGCCAGTTTGTTTCGCACCCCACCTAAAGGTTTCTATATAATCCGTAATCTTTGTACAATCTATAAGGCACAGGGAAAGTTGTGTCCAGGATCGTGTTGCATGCTTAGTTTCCGGTTNTTATAAAATATAATGAAAACCTTTGCCAGTTTGTTTCGCACCCCACCTAAAGGTTTCTATATAATCCGTAATCTTTGTACAATCTATAAGGCACAGGGAAAGTTGTGTCCAGGATCGTGTTGCATGCTTAGTTTCCGGTGCCCCTGAAGTAGAAAAATAAACCCCCTACTGCACAGTGGTTCAGAAATGGCATTTAGTGTTCGTAGTTCACTGTAGCCTTCATTTTTCACTTAATTTGATTATATTTTATTTCTTTTATAAAAGCTTACGATATTTGCAAGAGACCAGTTGAGCCTGATTTGTGAACTTTTATTTGATTATATTAAATTTTTATGTGCAAAATGCAGATCTAGTAACAATTTTGAAGTAAATGTATTCTCCTTTTCCAGTTAATAAATGTTACATAAAAAAACTAGTTAAAAACAATTGTATGGTATTTTCACCAAAATAAATATTTTTTGGTGTTTAGTAAAAATTGGTTGAAAAATAAAGGCTCCGGTGCATTATGAACATCAAATTCCACTTTTGAACCACTGTGTGTTGGCTTCGTCGTGCAGTATGAATTATAGTAAACGTATTTTGGTAGCAAAGGATTGCGAACTTGTACAATTAAATAATATAATTAACTGGTAAATATTTGATTTAAGTTACGATATGGGTATGGTACTTTTATCATACAAGTTGTATGTACGTATTCCCAAATCATTTTGAAAAACAAAATATCCTTTATTTTACGTTGGTTAATATGGTCACCGTACATATACTAGCACGGGCAAGATGAGTGACTTATAGAGTGAGGTTTTTGTACGTCGAGAGAGGACTTTACTCCTGAATTGCCTACTCAGTCCAAAGTAGCACTTGTTGGCAAGAGTGATTCTGCGTTGGATTTCCATGCTGACATTATTATCGGTGTTAATGACGGTTCCCAAGTAAACGAAATTCTCTACTTTCCCGAAATTATAACTGTCAACAGTGACGTTGCTGCCAAGGCGCGAATGTGCTGATTGTTTGTTTGATGACAGGGGATACTTCGTCTCTCCTCCTTTACCACCAGACCCATTCGCTATGCTTTCTTTTCTAACTTGGAAAAGGCATAACAGACTTCGCGGTTTTTCTTACCGATGCTGTCAGTGCCATCGGCATAAGCCAGCAATTGTACGCTCTTGTAGTAAATTGTTCCCAAGCCGTTCAGTTCTACAGCTTTTATTTTCTTCTCCAACATCAGATTAATGAAGCCACATTAAAGGAAGTCGGCCTGTCTGAAACCCCGCTTTGTTGTGAACGGTTCGAAGAGGTCTTTCCCAACTCTAACAGAGCTGATGTTATTGCTCAACGTCATTTACCACAGCCGTATGAGTTTTGAGGGAATGCCAAATTCAGACATAGCGGCGTATATGCAACTCCTTTCAGTGCTGTCCAAAGTAGCTTTAAAGTCGACAAATTGGTGGTGAGTCTCGATCCTTTTCTCGTGGGTCTTTTCCAAGATTTGGCGTATTGTAAATACCTGGTCTATGGTGGATTTGCCAGGTCTAAAGCCACACTGATAAGGCCCAATCAGTTCATTGACGGTAGAATTCAGTCTTTCATATAATACATTCGATAAGACCTTGCAACCTATGCTTAGAACGCTATTCCCGCAGGCAGAGCGCACTTGAATTCCAGTCGTCGGGCAGACACCTTATTAGCTCGTTGCCATCGTAATTGAATAGCTGGCAGGCCGTCAGCTTAAGCAACTTTGTTACTTTTCGTCAGTATAATCGCTTTTGTACCTCGTAATAGTCAGGCGCTGAGATATCGACTCCATCGTCATCGACTGGGGACTCGGGTTCATCTTCTCCTCTTATTTCATTGCTTCTGCCATTCATAAGGGTCGAAAAGTGTTACCTCCGTAACTAGGTCGACATGGTTGTTCCTACAGGAGTCTTGAAATCTTCCGTTAGTCGCTTTACTCTGCTAAAAATTGCGAGTGCTTTTCTGCAGCTTCTTGACACTCCTCATCGTACCAATAATGGGCGGGAAATGTGATTCCACTGCTCGCGTATGTCAGTTTGTTGAAAAGTGCTCTCTCAGTCTCGGGGAGAGCGCTAATATGTACGCTCTAAGCTAAGAGATCCTTGGATGCCTCGTCCTTCTTTTTCATCGCGGCATTGGCACGTATAAGCGAGATGTTGAAAAATCTCGCTTTGAACCGAATTGTGGCTAGACGTTCGTCCACTAGAGTGAGCGCCGATCTCTCTCCCACCACAAATCCGACACCAACTTTCGCTTCTTTACGTGGCAACTGTAGTAGACGTCGCAAGGCTCCACGCTTAACTTCCTCGCCCCGTCCATCGCATTTAATGGATGGCGGTGACGTCAGCCTTTTGTTTCCCTAGGACATCAACCAACCGAGCAGTGGCACCTTCCCAATTAAGGGTTTGGATATTCCAGGTGCATATCCTCAAATCATAGTCCTTCCTATGTTTGCCGTGATCGTCATCAAAAGAAGGGGGTATCATCCGAGGCATTTGTTTTTTTTTTCATTGGGCAGGGTTTTAACGTGCCGGGACCCAAACCCAGCGCACGCGTGGAGTTGTCAGAAGCAAGTAGTTATGTACCGTTGTACTATTTAGCATGTCATTTGACGGTAACAAGAGCAAATTCAATTTAAATCTATTAAATACATTCTAGCGTGTCTCAGTCCTTTACCCACAAAAGCGGCTATAACTTTTTTTT